>NC_064926.1:167568954-167871984 GCF_023897955.1 Schistocerca gregaria | reverse complement strand
CTGAAAAAACTCTGAATAGATGTCCCTATTTCAATATCAATTATGATTTGTAACTATGTACATTCTAAGACGAAAAGAGAAAGACACACCACGAAGGAATTACCCAAATGTGACGGAAATCAGGTAGATGTACATTTACAACCAAACAAATGACTATATCCTGAAAATTTGGATGATTAATTTAAAATAAAGACCTTCACAAATAGAGTAAGTCAATAACGCTTTCATCAACCTCTGACAATTATGCAAGCTATTATTACGTTTGGCTTTTATTAACAGAGTTCTAGGATTTTTCCCTGAGGGATATCGAGACAGGTTCTGTCCAATTGGGTCGTTAGGTCGTCACCATTCCAAATTGGTTGAAGCCCCTGCCTCTAATACTCTAAACATTCACAGCTGGAAAAGGATTCGGTGACCTGGCTGGCCAACGTGGGGTCTGGTGACCACAAAGACAAACAATACAACTTCTCGCCGTTTGCTGGCGGGCGTTGTCTTGCTGAAATGTAAGATCAGGATAGCCTGCCATGAAGGGCAACAAAACGGGACGATGGATATCTTTATTTTTAAAGGTTCGCCTTCATTACATAAATTGTTACCAGATCTATCAATTGTCATCTTCAGATCTGTCACAGACAGAGAACAGTGGACTAATAACGGAGTTCAGCCAGCTAAAGCAAAATATACAACAGGGCTAGTGATACATACAAGATGTTAACATGATTAACACCCATGCTTACCAGCCATACTGACCGAACAAATATTCTCATATATCTGTCAATGTGAGATCCTGTATATGTATCTATATAGTTAGTACTGGTGATGGCCTAAATACGTGCAGTGTTTATACAAGTAACTAAGGCCAGTAGAAGGTGCTAATGCTAGGATGCATTCTGATATACGTGTCAATGTGAAAACCTGTATATTATGGTATACACGAGGGCTGGAACTGAAATAGCGGTAACTACTTATTTAGAGCTGGTTCGAAATGGATACGTGTTTCAACTTTTTACTGTCCCTGAAAGTAACCAGCATTGTGTATAACCTGTTGCCATCGGTGTAGAAGTCGTAGGACACTATTAGCAGTGCCAGTTGTGTTGACAGCTCAAGTGGCGCGGTCTATTGCCCGACGAATTTGAAGCACTTCTGAAGCGAATGACGTGAAGTGTTTCTTTCCGTTTAGAAATTGAGTTGAACTCACGAGGGCTTAATTCAGGGGAGTGAGGTAGGCGGTATAGCACTTAGCAGCCCCATCAGTCAAACAGATCAGTAACATTCCACATGAAAAATTCGCTTCTATTACTTTTCATCACGTCTCCGTGTATGTGTACGTACTCTGGAATGGCGTCAGACTAACAGTCATACGTTTTCATTTTGTACGGCTTGTCTCATTCCCCATTCCTTCTTAAACGTTCTCAGTTCGGAAGTCAGGTGATTAGTCTTAGATGTTATCCTTTGATCTAGAATTTGTTGCTCATTTGACAGATCTTGTATACGTAACCAGTAGGGCAATGCACGCTATTAGACTACAGAGCACATTCAGAGGATCACCAGTTAAGAGTCAGTTGGCGTGGTGCCAAAGCCCCCTGTGAGACTGACTAGTGCACCCCTCCGCGCGCTCTGAATTCTATGCTTACTCACTAGACGTGGCCATCAGTAATTATTTCTGGAGGGTGTTATTTCTGTCATAGGGACTCGCAGTTGCTATTATTTACGTACCCGTAGATAGTAAGTATGTGTACGAAGTTAGATTGACTTTCACTCGGGTTTTCCGAATGCTTCACTCTCTAGTCAGGCAGTGTGCCCATGGGAACATGAAATTAAGATCTGTAAAGTAATAAGGATCCAAACGCATTACGAGAAAGTAGTTGGCTTTTGTAAATGTCTTGTTCTATGTACACGATTCTAGGCGCTACAGTCTGGAACCCCGCGACCGCTATGGTCGCAGGTTCGAATCCTGCCTCGGGCATGGATGTGTGTGATGTCCTTAGGTTTTTAGGTTTAAGTAGTTTTAAGTTCTAGGAGAGTCAGGGTGACGTACAATTGACGTAGGTCATATTCTTTGTGTTAATAATATAGATACCTATTAGTCACTCATTGTTATTTCATTATTACTAGTTCTACCTTCTGGACTTCGCGCCTTGTCCCCGATCTCCCTCATAATTGTATTATCAATCTGTGCACACTCAAAAACACACAGACACACACACACACGCACACACACACACCCACACAAACACACACACACACACACACACACACACACACGAACATGCACATTACTCACATACAGGGAGATATATTATGTAGAAAAAAGTAAAGAAGAACCATAATAAACGAACTGTTACATCAATGTTGAAGAAAACATTCTTTAAAATAGGCGTTCCATAATATCACGACATTCCACAAATAGCACTCAGTATTTCGAATTACATCGTGACTAAGAATCTGTAGTACCACAAGTTCTGTACTCGTTGGTTTCAGAGATTCTGAGGCGGTAGTGCTTCATACAGAGGTAATTTGTAGACGTGCTAAATGCTACGACATTTGATTAAATCTGACTGGTAACTAAGTTGAAAATCAACATATAAGTGCTGTTTTAAAATTTCTTTAATACGATTGCTACATATTTCTACATGAGATTTCTTTTCTTTTACCAATTTTGTAAAGTACTGGCTGTAACGTTCATATCGCTTATGTGGTTGTTCATTGTGCGAATTTTCTCCTCTTTCCTAATTGTACAGAAATTCTACTTGCGTGGTCCGATGCTGATTAAACTGATGTGCTGTGTAATTCTGAAAAGAATGAAGGCATCGCATGGTTGGTTAGCGCCGGCTGAAGCGCGCCTCTGTACATTAATTAATAAAGTTTGTTTCCCAAAGGGAAAGGGCGTTTAAATCGTTAAAGCGAGCTCATCGCGGGAAACACGGAACTGATAAATATTAAATCCTGTGTTTAATTTTAGTGTGATTTAAATTAATTTCGTGAGCTATCATTTCTGTTGCTTGTACCGACGGGTCTTATCATGAACCGTCTTTGAAAGAGTTGTGTTATTACAGAATTTCTGGGTTAAGCCTTTCGATAATTTACAGACTCTTGTTATTACTTAGGCGTCATACATAAAAGAATTATCTAAGAGTTATCAAAAACCTATGACTTAATTTTAATTAAGACTTCTGACATTATTTTTGGTCCATAAAACTGTCGTCTACTTGAGCCTGCAGTAGTTTTGATATGAGGGTGAGTCAACCTTAAACTTCTAATAACAAATCGAAATTTCGCGCCGTTATCCTGTAAGTTGGTATGCGCGCTAGAAACAGCGTGCAAAATAGCCTGTGGGTGGCAGCATAGTGCAGATGCACACATACCGTCACAGTTTCTACATCAACATCTACATTGATACTCCGCAAGCCTCCCAACGGTGAGTGGCGGAGGGAACCTTACGTGCCACTGTCATTACCTCCCCTTTCCAGTTCCAGTCACGTATGGTTCGCGGGAAGAACGACTGCCGGAAAGCCTCCGTGCGCGCTCGAATCACTCTGATTTTACATTCGTGATCTCCTCTGGAGGTATAAGTAGGAGGAAGCAATATATTCGATACCTCATCCAGAAAGGCACTCTCTCGAAACCTGGACAGCAAGCTACACCGCGCTGCAGAGCGCCTCTCTTGCAGAGTCTGCCACTTGAGTTTGCTTAACATCTCCGTAACGCTATCACTCTTACCAAATATCCCTGTGACGAAACGCGCCGCTTCTTTGTGTCTTCTGTATCTCCTGGTACGGATCCCACATTGATGAGCAATATAGGTCGAATGAGTGTTATATAAGCCACCTCCCTTGTTGATGGACTACGTTTTCTAAGGACTCTCCCAATGAATCTCAACCTGGGACCCGCCTCACCAACAATTAATTTTATATGATCATTCAAGTTCAAATCGTTCCGTACGCATATTCCATGATATTTTACAGAAGTAACTGCTACCAGTGTTTTTTCCGCTGTCATATAATCATACAATAAAGGATGCTTCTTCCTATGTTTTGGCAATACATTACATTTGTCTATGTTAAGGGTCAGTTGCCACTCCCTGCAGCAAGTGCCTATCCGCTGCAGATCTTGCTGCATTTCACTGCAACTTCTCTGTTTACTGCAGCATCATCCGCGAAAAGCCGCATGGAACTTCCGACACTATCTACTAGGTCATTTATATACAGGGTGTCCCAGCTATCTTGTCGACCCAAAATATCTCTGGAATAACAACAGCTAATGGAAAACGACTTTCACCGGTATCAATGTAGGGCTGAGACTCAGACGTGAACCCCATGCTGCCCGTAATCGCGATGTGATTGACATGTGTCATCACACCTCCATACTTATCAAGAGGTCCGAAACGAATAATACAGTCTGCTGCCACCAACTCTCATAAGCACATAATGGTTTCCCTCTTGCACGTTTTACGTATCTATGTACACAATATGAACCAGTACCGATCGGTGTATACCCGTCAGGTTGTCTTATTTATCCTGCACACCCAAAATAAGGTTTATCTATTGCGTTATATGATCCATTCTGCCTGTCGCGCAGGGCCTGGCTCTACCTAGTCAAGTGTCCAACGTAGTTCCCACTACTGCCACAGTTACCACTTCGCCTTCTTTATGATTTGCGACCCATGCAAACTCCTCCGAGCATCCCATCTGTTGTTGCTTTGGAGTGCAGTACAGCCCTTGCCAGTGAAGTCGTGCATCAAAGTAATGTACAGTATAATGTACACACATGAAGATACGGTAGAAATGCTGCTGATATATGGAGAATGTACGTTGATGGGAAATACGTTATGAGATTGCTTGTTTGTTGATAGTACTGTTAGCGAACATTAGAAGTATTAAGTTAATATGTCTGTTTTCTACCCTACTCTACATACCTGTACTGTACCCTGTTGTAGGTGGACGAAATGCTGTTCAGGCAGAACGACTGTACAGAAGACGATTCCGTGACAAGCCAGCGCCTTCGCGCTGGGTGTTTGGTGGTCTCACATCTCGTCTACGTGAAACGTGAAGCTTAAATCCTAGACCTCGACAGATGAACGTGCTGAAGTTGCTGTGCTCGCTGCCATAGCTGTGATTCCTCAAATCAGCACACGTCAAACTGAGTGTGAAGTTGGTGTGTCGAAATCAAGTGCACAGCGTATTCTTAAACGTCATAAATTTCATCCTTACCATGTTCATTTACACCAGGATCTTCATGGAAATGACTTCCGCAATCGGTTAACATTTTGTAGGTGGACTCAGCAAAAACTTCTGAGTAATCCAAATTTTTTTGCAGATGTTCTCTTTACCGACGAGGCATCATTCTCCAACAAAGGAATTGTCAATATGAAGAATATGCATTATTGGTCCGCAAACAATCCAAAATGGCTCCATCAGGTAGAGCATCAACGTCCATGGAAATTTAATGTTTGGTGTGGGATTATTGGAGATACCATTATCGGATCTTTCTTTATAAATGGCATCCAAAATGGCAGACAATACTCCAGATTAATACGACACAATCTTCCTTTTCTCTTGGACACCATACCTCTTAACCGGAGGATGGTCATGTGGTATCAGCATGACGGATGCTCTGCACATAACGCCATACAAGTACGACGACTTCTGAACCGTAAGTTCCCTGGTACGTGGATTGGACGAGGTGGCCCAGTTAGGTGGCCTGCTCGAACTCCGGACCTTACACCACTGGATTATTTTCTTTGGGGAGCAGTGAAGGATGCTGTTTACCAACATGAACCAACAACACCAGAGGACATGAAGCAACGCATTATTGATGCTTTTACAGTCATCAAAGAGGAAACAGTAGCACGAAGTAGTGCATCCTTAATCCGCAGAGTGACCCTATATATGCAAGCCAATGGGCATCACTTTGAGCGTGAGATGTGAACGCTATGTTTAGTATGTAGTGCTGGTATCTCAGTGGAAGTTTTTACAAAGGGCCATTTTACCCAGTGATGTTAAGAAACATTAGTTCGCAACAATATGTCATTTAACGCATTAGATAAACATAACATTGATAATTATGTGATAATAAAACTAATTGTTTAAACATGTTTAAATTCATCTTCTATGTCCTACCTGAACTTCATAATCAAAACATTTTTGCTTAAACAACGGTAAAACTTTTAGTCCACTTGCTCGTTTCACTAAAACCATCAACATGAATTTTACTATTACGAGTGAATGATTAACTGTCAGTTGCGCTAGATCTACAGTAAAGTTTTAACGTTGAACGGCATTACCTTTTTAGTAACGAATGAACTATAAGGGAAGTTAACTTTGTGACTAACGTTGCGGTACACAGATATGTTACAGAACCGCATCACCCCTAGCCTATGGGATAAATACCTGCTGGAATGTACGACGTTAACGCAGCATGGGAGCAGACCGTATCATTCGTTTCGGAACTCTTGATAAGTATGGAAGTATGATTACGCATGCCCATCACATCGGGCAGCATGGGGGTTCACGGGCAGCATGGGGTTCCCGCCTGAGCCTCAGGACGTGCGCTAGCAGCGAATGTCGGTTGTTTCAATCGTCAAATTCGCGTCTTAATATCTCGGGATGTAATGGTAGTATTGCGATGCAATCAACGTCATTGTGTATGTGCTTTGTCATGCTATGGATTGCTGAATAAAAAATATAGGAGGTACATTTAAAAAAAACATAAGTTTGTGTTAAAAATACATATGCTTTCGTTTTAGAATGTTTCCAAATATGTACACTCATGGAACCCAACGCTACATTGATACTGGTGAAAGTTGTTTGCCAGTAGCTGTTATTGTTTCAGAGATATTTTGGGTGGACAAGATAGCTGGGACACCCTGTATTTTTTTTTTTGTCATCATTGTACTGACTGGTTTGATGCGGCCCTCCACGAATTCCTTTCTTGTGCTAACCTCTTCATCTCAGAGTAGCACTTGCAACCTACGTCAATTATTTGCTTGACGTATTCCAATCTCTGTCTTCCTCTACAGTTTTTTCCCTCTACAGCTCTCTCTAGTACCATGGAAGCCATTCCCTCATGTCGTAGCAGATGTCGTATCATCCTGTCCCTTCTCCTTATCAGTGTTTTCCACATATTCCTTTCCTCTCCGATTCTGCGTAGAACCTCCTCATTCCTTATCTTATCAATCCACCTAATTTTCAACATTCTTCTATAGCACCACATCTCAGATGCTTCTATTCTCTTCTGTTCCGTTTTTCCCACAGTTCATGTTTCACTACCATACAATGCTGTACTCCAGACGAACATCCTCATAAATTTCTTCCTCAAAATAAGGCCGGTATTTGATATTAGTAGACTTCTCTTAGCCAGAAATGCCTTTTTTTGTCATAGCGAGTCTGCTTTTCATGTCCTCCTTGCTCCGTCCGTCATTGGTTATTTTACTGCCTAGGTAGCAGAATTCCTTAACTTCACTGACTTCGTGACCATCAATCCTGATGTTAATGTTCAAATGGTTCAAATGGCTCTGAGCACTATGGGACTTAACATCTGAGGTCATCAGTCCCCTAGAACTTAGAACTACTTAAACCTAACAAACCTAAGAACATCATACATATCCATGCCCTAGGCAGGATTCGAACCTGCGACCGTAGCGGTCGCGCGGTTCCAGACTGAAGCGCCTAGAACCGCTTGGCCACCACGGCCGGCTCCTGATGTTAAGTTTCTCGCTGTTCTCATTTCTACTACTTCTCATTACCTTCGTCTTTCTCCGATTCACTCACAAACCATACTGTGTACTCATTCCGTTGAGCAGATCATTTAATTCTTCTTCACTTTCTCTCAGGATAGCAATTTCATCAGCGAATCGTATCATTGATGTCCTTTCACCTTGTATTTTACTTCCACTCCTGAACCTTTCTTTTATTTCCATCATTGCTTCCTCGATGTACAGATTGAAGAGTAGGGGCGAAAGGCTACAGCCTTGTCTTACACCCTTCTTAATACGAGCACTTCGTTCTTGATCGTCCACTCTTATTATTCCCTCTTGGTTGTTGTACATATTGTACATGACCCGTCTCTCCCTATAGCTTACCCCTACTTTTTTCAGAATCTCGAACAGCTTGCACCAATTTATATTGTCGAACGCTTTTTCCAGGACGACAAATCCTATGAACGTGTCTTGATTTTTCTTGAGCCTTGGCTTCCATTATTAGCCGTAACGTCAGAATTGCCTCTCTCGTGCCTTTACTTTTCCTAAAGCCAAACTGATCGTCACCTAGGGCATTCTCAATTTTCTTTTCCATTCTTCTGTACATTATTCTTGTAAGCAGCTTCGATGCATGAGCTGTTAAGCTGATTGCGCGATAATTTTCGCACTTGTCAGCTCTTGCCGTCTTCAGAATTGTGCGGATGATGCTTTTCCGAAAGTCAGATGGTATGTCGCCAGACTCATAGATTCTACACACCAACCTGAATAGTCGTTTTGTTGCCACTTCCCCCAATTATTTTAGAAATTCTAATGGAATGTTATCTATCCCTTCTGCCTTATTTGACCGTAAGTCTTCCAAAGCTCTTTTAAATTCCGATTCTACTACCGGATTCCCTATCTCTTCTAAATCGACCTCTGTTTCATCTTCTATCACATCAGACAAATCGTCACCCTCATAGAGGCTTTCAATGTATTCTTTACACCTATCTGCTCTCTCCTCTGCATTTAACAGTGGACTCCTCATTGCACTCTTAATGTCACCACTGTTGCTTTTAATGTCACCAAAGGTTGTTTTGACTTTCCTGTATGCTGAGTCTGTCCTTCCGACAGTCATATCTTTTTCGATGTCTTGACATTTTTTCTGCAGCCATTTCGTCTTAGCTTCCCTGCACTTCCTATTTATTTCATTCCTCAGCGACTTGTATTTCTGTATTCCTGATTTTCCCGGAACGTGTTTGTACTTCCTCCTTTCATCAATCAACTGAAGTATTTCTTCTGTTACCCATGGTTTCCTCCTAGCTACCTTCTTTGTACCTATGTTTTCCTTCCCAGCTTCTGTGATGACCCTTTTTAGAGATGTCCATTCCTCTTCAACTGTGTTGCCTACTGCGCTATTCCTTATTGCTGTATCTATAGCGTTGGAGAACTTCAAACGTATCTCGTCATTCCTTAGAACTTCCGTATCCCACTTCTTAGCGTATTGATTCTTCCTGACTAATGTCTTGAACTTCAGCCTACTCTTAATCACTACCATATTGTGATCTGAGGCTATATCTGCTCCTGGGTATGCCTTACAATCCAGTATCTGATTTCGGAATCTCTGTCTGACCATGATGTAATCTAATTGAAATCTTCCCGTATCTCCCAGCCGTTTCCAAGTATACCTCCTCCTCTTGTGATTCTTGAACAGGGCATACGCTATTACTAGCTGAAACTTGTTACAGAACTCAATTAGTCTTTCTCCTCTTTCATTCCTTGTCCCAAGCCCATATTCTCCTGTCCCCGTTTCTTCTACTCCTTCCTCCTGCCCTACCATCCTATTCATAACGAATCCTTCACCTGTTGTACCATTATCTGCTGCTGTTGATATTACCCGATACTCATCTGACTAGGAAACCTTGTCTTCCTTCCACTTCACTTCAATAACCCCTACTATATCTACACTCCTGGAAACTGAAATAAGAGCACCGTGAATTCATTGTCCCAGGAAGAGGAAACTTTATTGACACATTCCTGGGGTCAGATACATCACATGATCACACTGACAGAACCACAGGCACATAGACACAGGCAACAGAGCATGCACAATGTCGGCACTAGTACAGTGTATATCCACCTTTCGCAGCAATGCAGGCTGCTATTCTCCCATGGAGACGATCGTAGAGATGCTGGATGTAGTCCTGTGGAACGGCTTGCCATGCCATTTCCACCTGGCGCCTCAGTTGGACCAGCGTTCGTGCTGGACGTGCAGACCGCGTGAGACGACGCTTCATCCAGTCCCAAACATGCTCAATGGGGGACAGATCCGGAGATCTTGCTGGCTAGGGTAGTTGACTTACACCTTCTAGAGCACGTTGGCTGGCACGGGATACATGCGGACGTGCATTGTCCTGTTGGAACAGCAAGTTCCCTTGCCGGTCTAGGAATGGTAGAACGATGGGTTAGATGACGGTTTGGATGTACCGTGCACTATTCAGTGTCCCCTCGACGATCACCAGAGGTGTACGGCTAGTGTAGGAGATCGCTCCCCACACCATGATGCCGGGTGTTTGTCCTGTGTGCCTCGGTCGTATGCAGTCCTGATTGTGGCGCTCACCTGCACGGCGCCAAACACGCATACGACCATCATTGGCACCAAGGCAGAAACGACTCTCATCGCTGAAGACGACACATCTCCATTCGTCCCTCCATTCACGCCTGTCGCGACACTACTGGAGGCGGGCTGCATGATGTTGGGGCGTGAGCGGGAGACGGCCTAACGGTGTGCGGGACCGTAGCCCAGCTTCATGGAGACGGTTGCGAATGGTCCTCGCCGATACCCCACGAGCAACAGTGTCCCTAATTTGCTGGTAAGTGGCGGTGCGGTCCCCTACGGCACTGCGTAGGATCCTACGGTCTTGGCGTCCATCTGTGCGTCGCTGCGGTCCGGACCCAGGTCGACGGGCACGTGCACCTTCCGCCGACCACTGGCGACAACATCGATGTACTGTGGAGACCTCACGCCCCACGTGTTGAGCAATTCGGCGGTACGTCCACCAGGCCTCCCGCATGCCCACTATACGCCCTCGCTCAAAGTCCGTCAACTGCACATACGGTTCACGTCCACGCTGTCGCGGCATGCTACCAGTGTTAAAGACTGCGATGGAGCTCCGTATGCCACGGCAAACTGGCTGACACTGACGGCGGCGGTGCAAAAATGCTGCGCAGCTAGCGCCATTCGACAGCCAACACCGAGGTTCCTGGTGTGTCCGCTGTGCCGTGTGTGTGATCATTGCTTGTACAGCCCTCTCGCAGTGTCCGGAGCAAGTATGGTGGGTCTGACACACCGGTGTCAATGTGTTCCTTTTTCCATTTCCAGGAGTGTTGATTAAGCCTTTGCAATTCCCTTTTCAGATTTTCTAGTTTCCCTGCCACGTTCAAGCTCCTGACATTCCACGCACCGGCTCGTAGAACGTTAACCTTTCGTTGATTATTCAATCTTTTTCTCATGGCAGTCCCCTCCTGGAGATCCGAATGGGGGACTATTCTGGAATCTTTTGCCAATGGAGAGATCGTCATGACACTTCTTCAATTACAGGCCACATGTCCTTTGGATACACGTTACGTGTCTTTAATGCAGTGGTTTCCATTACCTTCTGCATCCTCATGTCGTTGATTATTGCTGATTCTTCCGCCTTTAGGGGCAATTTCCCACCCCTAGGACAAGAGAATGCCCTGAACCTCTATCCGCTCCTCCGCCCTCTTTGACAAGGCCGTTGGCAGAATGAGGCTGACTTCTTATGCAGGTGGTCTTCGGTCTCCAATGCTGACTATTTATCAAAATTTAGGCAATGGCGGGGAACGAACCAGGGACCGAAGGCATTTTGATTCTGATTCAAGGACGCTATCCCTAGACCCGGGTAAATTTTACTCACACTTTCAATATTCGCACGATAATGTTTTACTGATCCAGCAAGATTAACGCAGCGTCTAAGGTGCACGGCTACCACGCATTTAGTACGGGTTCAAATGTTATCCGTCTCCTTCACTGTATCAGATTCATCATCCAAAATATTAAATAGTATATACCCTTCTAGATACAGACAAAATTATCAATATTCAGTTTTGATATCGATTATGCAATTAATACAAATCAGCCTGGGTAGCGCCGGCCGGAGTGGCCGTGCGTGTCTGGGTGCAACAGACTAGAGCCGAACGACCGCTCCAGTCGCAGGTCCGAATCCTGCCTCGGGCATGGATGTGTGTGATGTTATTAGGATAGTAAGGTTTAATTAGTTCTAGGTTTTAGGCGATTGATGACCACAGCAGTTAAGTCGCATAGTGCTCAGAGCCATTTGACCCAGACTGGGTGGCAGTATCAATAGACATACAATAGACCTCTTGTGGAACCAAGAGTGACAACTGTCCCAGCGCAGAAAAAAGGCTTAAACAAGAGAAATCTCTATACCCTACTGATTATTGAGGAGGGCAGACTTATCAGACACTTTGCGATCATGTCTCCGTATATGAAAGAAAATCATACAGCTGCACTATAATACTTATCTCACTCAAAACGAACTCCAGTTTTCGAACTCTATGATGTTTGTTCTTACATTAAGGTTAAAATATTCATGAAATAAATTCAAACTGCTCCTGACTAGCTAAAGACTAATAGAAAAAGCACTTCGAAGGAAAATCCAAGGAAATACATTATTTAACTCTGCATTAATTCAGTGCACCTGCTTTCAGAGGGACGATGAAATATTCGTGGCTCGCATCGAAGTTGATAGAAGAGAGGACAGTATTTTTCAGATCTAAGCGAACTGTGTTCCGGTACTGCCGTTGAACCACCCGTGTACCAGCAAGGCAAAAGCTTTCGAGTAAATGCGCATGGTGCTCTATGAATTTGTGTTTCGGTTGCTTCTCCGACAAATAACATTTGGAATTCTGTTTTAGCACAGAAGGCGACGCAAGTGGTAGCGAGTGTGACGAGGTTGTAATTCAGTCTGTAACAAACGGAAGAGACATTTGAAGAAAGAGAGCTGTAATGATTGATTTGTTAGTGAAATTACTACGGCGAAAATTACTACTTTTCAATAATTATATTAACGGATGCTATTTAATGTTGTTTTTTAAGATGAAAGTGCAGAAGGAGAATTTGTGCCGTATCGGCAGTGTGGTAATCGCGAAACTTGCAGTGGCATAGTCTCTTGGGCAAAACCTTCAAAACTTGAGTTTCGGTTTCCCCGTATGAAAATCCGCTTTCCACGTAACTAGGACAGGTCCCTTTACAACTCACATAAGACTAACCAAAAGCCATGGTTAACAGGTCTGATGGTCCCCTTGGTAGCTTATTGGGACTATGTAATTTGTCTTGTGGCGGCTATCGTAATCTTGATACTTCTTAACTAGTTGATGGTGAATATCCGTTGTTAATATTTTTTCTTTCTGATCTTAGAGCATGATAATTGTTAATTTTCTTTAGGAGACGAGGCCGCAATTTACTATCGCTAAAATCAGTCGTAAAACTGGGTTCGTAGTGGTACTGAATATTTCATAGCATCTTCCTCTCTTTACCTTAGACAGATTAATCAGTGAATAAAGATCGTCTTTGAATTAGTACCTAGAAATTCTTTTTAATAATGAAACTATTCCCATTCTTAAAGATAATTACTTTCTGATAAGGAGGGAGGTACTTCTGAAATTGTAGTTGTGAATACTTTCACACTAAATACGTTCGCAATTAAAAGCCATAAACGCTCATACGAGGTACACAACAGAGCCAACATGAGACAAGGAGACTTGAGACAAAATGACCGAACGAGACCGAGACACAGTGGTCTCCAGTATTTATAGATTTATACTAAACAGAAGTTGACATAACTACAACTTCTTACCCCTTGAAGTTATGCGTACGCTACTTATTCTATTCAAATGGTTATTCTTAAATAATTGACAATTGTCCAACAAATTATTTGAAATCATGCTTTTGCCCGTTAAGGAGAGGCTTCAGTCTTCGCTGTACGTGAGTTCCAATTATGCGTTTTTTGCCTCATCAGGCACTTTATCTTTTTTGTTCAAAATATTCAGCCTAAAGACTTTTGCAGAGAGTATTTCCGTTTCCGAATATAATGCCTCATCACATGCGGAAGAGCTTGGACGCGTATGTCCACAACATTATTGCACCTGCAGTGAAGGCACTTCGGTCGGCCTATCGTTCGGTTTTTAGAGTGATATTTCACCAGGACACGTTAAACCACTTGATAATACATGTAAGGCTGTCCTGAAATCATGCACAATGCTATACTTTTTTCTTAGTCACCGCTGCAGTTTCTTTTTCGTAACGTCACCGCCTGTTTCCGGTAACGGTCACTACAGGCCAACCAAGTGCAGTAATACTGTGGTAGGGTAGTAGAATATAATGTCTTGTATGTGGAGTAAGGTGACCTACAACTTCTTCGTCATAGTTGCTCCACTTTAATATCAGACGGATGTACGTTGCCCGACGTTTTATTAATCCGTTGGACGGGTGTTTTTTCTTTTTTCTCCCAGACTATGGGAAATTTTCTGCCTTACGCTCCCGAGTTTTGTGCTAGCACATGCTCAGCCTCTAATTATTTCGTTTTCGGCGGAGTATTAAACCCATGCTCCTTCAGCTTTTCAGGAGAGGCGTCTTATTAAGGGCAGATGAGGACACTGATCGGGAAGGCACTAGAAAGACTGAAAGTTCCCCAAAGTACCCCAGTCCCGCAACTTGTGAGCACGTAGGTGGAGGAGGAGCAACGTTCGTCTCCGCGAACTGTGCTAAATGAAGAACGTGACGAATTATTGATACATTCATTGGTAGATTGAGGAACTGATCTCTCACCCAGCTCACACATAATATTTATTGTGCTGCAGGTTTCGCTAAGTTAGAAGCGAAAATTAGTCACATCATGAAGTGTAACTCAGGGTAAACTGCACATCGTCATATTTCTTCTTCCTACTCAGATTTGGATTTGACTGTCATTACTATCTCACAGAGCGTATAAAGAATACTGAAGGGTTTCAATGACATTTATTCCGATTTGCTAGTGATATTAAAAAATATTTTCCATAACTCTCACATTTATGACGACCATTTCTGCGTTTGTGACTCCATCGTTTACGACGGCGACATCCAGGTGTTTGAATCTTTAGATACCCAAGTAATTTTCCTTTTTAGGCACCTTAAGTAAAACACAGGTCTGCGACGGATGGAGTTGAATTCCGTTACTATTCTCCTGGACTAACGCAACTTTCTCATATAGGTGACATCATAGGAAGAATTATCTAAATAAGGCACCGTATTTCAATGTGCTTTCATTCCTAACTGAGCTCTATCATTGCAGTGAGTTACAATTCGGTGGTGTTCTTCAAACTGCTGACACGGAACTCTTTTTCCACAGAATACTGGAGCAACCGTCGACCACTGCACATTGCAGGGCGCGAAACACTGACTATTGAGCAAGGGCGAACAAATCCAGACCAAATTCCGTAACACAGCACGGATTCAGAAAATAGCGTTCTTGTGAAACTAGCTCTTTATTCGCAATAACAAGAGTGCTATTGACAGGGAACTGAAGAGTATCAGACGGATTTTGACACTGTTCCTGACAAGTGCCGTCTACTCAAACTGCGTGCCAGTGGAATATCGTCTCAGTTGTGCGGCTGAACTCGTGGTTTCCGTCAGGAATGTCACAGTACTTAATAATCGTCGGAAAGTCATGAAGTAAAAGAGAAGTGTCATCTCACTTTCCTCGAGGAAGTGTTATACGCCCTCTACTGTTCCTAATGTGTATAAACCATTTCGGAGACAATCTGAGCAACCCTCTTAGATTGTTTTATAGCCGATGCTGTCGTTTATGATCTACCAAAGTCATCAGAATATCAAAACTAATTGAAAAATGACACAGACACGAATTCAGTATGGTGTGAGAAGTGGCAGTTGACACCAAATAAAGAAAAGTGCGATGTCATCAACAAGTGCACCAAAAGATATCCGTGGAATTTCGCTTACACAATGAAGCACAGCAATTTAAAGCCTGTCAATTCAATTATATGCATAGGAATCACATTGTGAACGACTTAAATTGGAAGGACAGCATAGATAATGATATGGGGAAGACAAATCTAAACCTGCGTTTTAGTGGCTGAACACTGAGAAGATGCAACAGGTCATTATATAGACTGCCTACAGTACACTTTTCCGTTCTTTCGTAGAGTACGACTGTGCTGTATGGGACCCTTAGCAGATAGGACTGACGGAGGACATGGAAAAACTTCAAAGAAAGGCGGATCGTTTATTATTATCACGAAATGGCGCAGCTAGTGAGACGGATATGATAACTGCAATGGGGTGGCAATCATTAAAACAAAAGCGTTTCTCATTCTGGACAGATTTTTTCACGAAATTTCTGTCATCGTCTTTGACCTCTGAATTAGAAAAAAGTTATTGATATCAGCTTACAAAGGGAGAAATGGTCATCGTAATCGGCGCTCGTACGGAAAGATTTAAGTGTTCACTTTTCCCACGCGCTGTTTGAGACTGGAACGGTAGTGGAATAGTCTGAAGATGGTTCAAAGAAACCACCGCTAGGTACTTACTCGTAAACTGTAGAGTACTCGCTAAAGGTAAATGAGGACGAATTGTAGAGAAGATCACAAATGTCAGTCAAAACAAGGTGCATCAAATGTATGTAATGCTATAAAAGCAATGAAACAGGCAAAGATATTCGGTTTTGAACATGGACGGTATTTAAAATAGACCACACCATTATGTTACTTTCGCTACAGCAGAAAAACAAAAGTCGGTTGTATAAACTGCAACTAACAAACGTAGTGAAGTATTTACGTAGTTTAGAATACACATCTCGGAGTTCGTTATACAGCGTGACAACGAATCGGTGTGAATGTGTTAGTACTTCCTATGAAATCACCACAATAGGACAGCTCGACGTGCAGATGTGGCGGAATGGCAAAATGTAGGGATCGTGTTGTGGCGGGCCCATGCCAACACCGAAGGTGAATATCACACCTTATAATTCATAATCGTTTTTGAACCGCGCTCATCAGGTTTTCGACTGAACATTGTGAAGGGAACTGCATGGAATGCTCATTTGCAGTTGGGTGCCCTGCTCACGTAGAGCTGCACATGTTCACCGGCTCCAATAGCACTAAACCAGTTATTGTCTGACAGGAGGCGGGTGGTGTTGGTTGACAAATCGTCACTCTGGCTTTTTTTCAAATCATACAAGGCACCTACGACCAAATGAGGCACCTGAAGCGCACTCATTCACGTTATCGCAAGTGTGAACCTAAATAATTGACATCTTTGGCGACCGAGTCCAATCCTGTCTTCTACACTCCGAGATGAGTATGTTGTGGACACTTCTGTCTTGCAATATGACAATAGTCGTTTTCACAGCGTTGCACGCCGCAGATGAAGGCATATCCTACCGTAACTGGTAGGTCCCGCTAAATTACTCGATCTTCACTCCATACGAAATGTCTGAGGCCATTGAGAACAATGAGTGAAACGGAGCAATCGACATTCCCACAGTTTGTTATCATTACGGGAGCTAATGAGTAACGGACTTCTTCAACGGGGTATTGAATACTGAAAACAGTGTGTCCTTTTCAACGCTAAAATGATGTCTTTATGAAGGTTAGAGGCAGTGTTGCAATACATCACGATAACGTCTTCTGGGGAGGTGTATTTTTTTCTTTTTTTAAGCTGTGCTGGAGCAGATACCGAACAGCTAACGGCTCCTTATCGTGTCACCGCCAGACACCACACTTGTTAGGTGGTAGCCTTTAAATCGGCTGCAGTCCGTTAGTATACGTCGGACCCGCGTGTCGCCACTATCAATGGTAACAGACCGAGCGCCGCCACACGGCAGGTCTAGTCTAGAGAGACCCCTAGCACTGGTCCCAGTTGTACAGCCGACTTTGCTAGCGATGGTTCACTGTCTACATACGCTCTCATTTGCCGAGACGATACTTTAGCATAGCCTTCAGCTACGTTATTTGCTACGACCTAGCAAGGCGCCATATTCAGTTACTATGTATCCTGAACAGATAATATTGTGAATCATGTACCGAGAAGTTCATCATTAATGGATTAAAGTTAAGTATGAAACTAGTACGTCCGCTTTCTGAATTCTAAATCCTTGTCATGATCCAAACCTCACGTCAGTATAGTTCTTCCCTCCTCAGCTAGCCTGCCTGAGCTAAACGCGTGCATTTCGGCCTCCTCTAGTAACACGGTGTTGGCTCTTCTGCCAACACAACATTGGCGACAAGTCCTGAAAATTGTGTTCTTACCTTTACTGACATATATCGTTGACCCTGCCTGATTCAATTGTGTAATCTCTAGATGTACTGTCCGAATTTTATCGCTTACAGGATCAGCAGACGCAGGCACTACTGGATGTCTTTGGACAGCTCGTCCAGTGTCAACGTGCAATGCAAAACGATGATGCAGCCGCCACTCTACCGCTAACGCAGCCCCAAAACGCCGTTGCACCGACTTCCAGACCTTCTGATGCTGCACTGGAAAGCTGGACGGAGTGGTCACGCCTATTTGGGTTCCATCTCGCTGCCTACAGAATTCAAGGTAACGAGCGGCAGCCTTTTCTTTTGTTGTCCGT
Organism: Schistocerca gregaria; assembly: GCF_023897955.1. Lineage (NCBI taxonomy): Eukaryota > Metazoa > Arthropoda > Insecta > Orthoptera > Acrididae > Schistocerca > Schistocerca gregaria. Next base: position 167,853,639 of record NC_064926.1, on the reverse strand, counting down.
CGAGGTGCATATCTATCGTGTGATAATCAAATTATTTCCCCGATTCTACATAGCAACTCTGTACTATGACGAAATTTTGTCTGCATTGGATGCATATTTCAAAGAATCAGTCAATTTAGCTGGAAACGGTATACCTTATTTAGTACAAAACGTATGGCACGTCAGACTAATCGGGAGTTGGTTGCAACCTTGCAAGGTGTTACTAGGGATTGGGCTTTTGAGTGTCAATGTGGACTCCCTTATTCAGATACTATGGTACGTGATGCAATTGCACAGAACGTTTCTGATGTTCGTATAAGGGAACAGATTTTGAAACTAGTCAATTCCTCCCTTCAAGTGAAGGACATTTTGGATCGGCAGGACACACCTGACTTTCCTCAGGATTCATTTGATTTCGCCAGCCATGTGTCAGGTTATCCCGCCCGCCGGGCGAGCTGCACGGGGCAGTAAACAGCCCTCGCGCCCGGCTGCGCCGCTGCCGCCAGGTTTGCCACGTGTGCCGCGCCCGCAAGCAAATGCAGTGCTCAAATCATGCCCACGGTGCGCTACTAAACATTTTCGCGTGAGAATTGCCCGTCACGCCAAGCTATTTGCTTTTACTGTAACAAAAAACGACATATCCAGAAAAAGCTCAGATCGGGAACTCCATTCCACGCCCTTTGCTTTGCACCGGATTCGGTATCGAACCAAGGATACTCAGGATCGCGAAACATCGCCCATGCAAATTCACGTCGTTCATTCCACTCCGCCCAGTGCCACTCTCTCTAACAGTGACTGTGTTCGTCTCACAAATAGTGTGTGTCGACATCGCCGGAAATCCCGTCAAGTACCAGATAGGGTTGATATAAGAGATAGAGGAGATCCAACGGAGATCAGCGCGCTTCGTTACATTATCATTTAGTAATCGCGAAAGCGTTACGGAGATGATAGATAAACTCTAGTGGAAGACTCTGCAGGAGAGACGCTCAGTAGCTCGGTACGGGCTTTTGTTAAAGTTTCGAGAACATACCTTCACTGAAGAGTCAAGCAGTATATGGCTCCCTCCTACGTATATCTCGCGAAGAGACCATAAGGATAAAATCAGAGAGATTAGAGCCCACACAGAAGCATACTGTCAACCATTCTTTCGACGAACAATACGAAAATGGTATAGAAGGGAGAACCAATAGAGGTACTCAGGGTACCCTCCGCCACATATCGTCAGGTGGCTTGCGGCGTATGGATGTAGAAGTAGATGTAGAAGTGATTTTGTTCCAGTGTCAGTTCACGTTGCACGTGACAGTCGCTCTTGTCGTCAACAGGACAATAAACTTTTTGTAGACTTGGACATTAACGACAAAGTGATGCCATTCCACTTCGATAAAGGAGGGCACATCTCCGTTGCGTGCCGTAAATGTTAAGTTAACTAGCTATTCAGGTCAAGCGATCCCTGTGTTAGGACAGTGCAGCCTTCTTGCAACATACAAAGGACAAACAAAACTTGTCATTTTCCGTCCTTCGTTCTTCTTCTGCAGTGAACTTGTTGGGTTTAGATTTATTTCAGTTGTTTAACTTGTCTATTGTAAATCAGGTCCTATCAGTGAACCAGACTGTGCCTTCAGACAGTGTTTCTCGTCTATGTGAAGAATTTGCAGACATTTTTGCACCGGGCCTCCGTTGCGCCAAAAACTATAAAGCACATTTGGAATTGAAAGTAAATACGCAACCGAAATTTTTCAGAGCACGCAATGTTCCCCACGCATTTCATGATGAGGTTGCAAAAGCATTACACGATTTGGAATCACAAGGTGTAATTGAACGTGTGCAGGCTTCTCTCTGGGCATCACCCTTAGTAATTTTACGGAAGCCTTCGGGAAAATTAAGACTATGTGTGGACTTCAAGGCAACAGTGAATCCACAACTAGTGACTGCAACTTTTCCTTTACCCCGCCCGGAAGATCTTTTTGACAAACTCTACACGGGAACGTATTTATCAAAGTTGGACCTAGCAGATGCGTATTTGCAAGTACCGGTTGACGAAGAATCCGAGCATGTTTTGGTGGTTAACTCGCATCTTGGTTTGTATCGATTCAAATGACAACCATTCGGGTGTGCATCCGCCCCTGCACTGTTTCGTCAATATCTACAAACTGTTTGTGCGTCGGTCGCTACTGCAGCAAACTATCTGGACGATATTGTGATCTCCGGAAAGACGGAAGAAGAACATTTAGCCAATCTCAGAACATTATTTCGGGTTTTGCGACAAAATGTTCTTCGCTTACGGGAGGAGAAATGCGTGTTTTTTGCTAGTGACTTTCCATACATGGGACTCAATGCCCAGGGCATACATCCCAGTCCCACACACCTCCGTGCCATACAAGACTCGCCTTCGTCGCGGAATTCGAAGCAGCTACAAAGTGTGCTGGGAAAAATTAATTATTATAACAGATATGTCCAGCATGCCTCTTCCATTTCAGCTCCGCTTCATCGCTTACGCCGTAACGGTGTTGCGTTCGTCTGGACGACGGAATGCGAACGCGCCTTTGTCCGGTTGAAATCGGCGTTGCCTTCCAATACTTGCCTTACGCCATTCGATCCCCGGAAGCCCCGTCTGTTGAAGGTGGATGCATCGGATTTCGGGATCGGTGCTGCGCTTGCGCACAAAGATGGCTCGCACGATCGACCTATTGCCTTTGCGTCCAAATTGCTCTCGTCTGCGCAAAATACATTATTCACAGATCGACAAAGAAGCATTGGCTCTCGTATTTGGTGTAACAAAGTTTCATGACTTCTTGTATAGTCGTCATGTTACCATAATCACAGACCAGAGACGCTTGACATCGCTTTTTCATCCGAACAAGCCTGTACATCCACGTACAACGCAGATATTCATTCGCTGGTCTATTTTCCTCTCGCAGTACCTCTACGATATCTTGCATCGGTCCGCTGCTAAGCACGGAAACGCCGATGCGTTGTCTCGTTTGCCTATTGCTGAGGAAAGGGTATTCGATTCCTCCGAACTTGCTTGCATGTTCATTGATTCGGAAACCGATGACGTGGTCGAATCGTTTCCGATTGATTTTCGTCGTGTAGCTGCAGCCACAACTGCCGACCCTGTGCTTGCTACCGTTCTGCGTTTTCTTGCTACTCAATGTCCCTTGTCAAAGTCACGGATCGAGGACCCGTTGGTTCGCCGAGTTTTTGCTCACAAGGAGAGACTTTTTGTTCGACGTGGTGTTTTGCTGTTGCGTTCTGATAATGATCAGTCCAGGGTCGTGGTACCACGTTCGTTACAATCCTCTGTCTTAAAGCTTCTCCACGAAGGACATTGTGTTATAGTAAAAACGAAACAACTTGCTCTTGAGCACTGTACTTGGTTCGGAATCGATGCCGCGATTATGGAGATGTGCTCTTCTTGCCTAATGTGTGCCGAAAAACAATCAGCGCCACCGCGGAAATTTTTTGCATGGCCAAAGCCACTATCCCTTGGAAACCCTTACACATCGATTTTGCTGGTCCATTCTGAAATTATCGATGATTAGTTGTGATAGATTCATTCAGTAAATTTCCTTTTGTTGTCCAGATGTCTTCCACGATATCATCTGCCACCATCCAAGCGTTATCTGCTATCTTTTGCATTGAAGGTCTTCCACAGACAATTGTTTCTGACAATGGCACACAATTCATGTCAGAATGTCAGTCATTCTGCAGGGCCAATGGTAATCAACATCTGACGTCCGCGCCGTTTTTGCCCCAGTCAAACGCTGCGGCTGAACGATGGGTCAGGACTTTCAAGTCACAGATGTTGAAGTTGAAAGACTCGCATTCTCGGGAGGACGCGTTATTGCTCTTTTTGTCCTCGTATCGCTCTCAGCCCCGAGATGGTCGCCCTCATCCAACCTTGATGTCTTTGCTACGTCCGCTGCATTTGGTTCCTGTACAGCGACAGGCACCTGCTTTTGCTCCAGGCGACGTTGTCTACTATCGCCACTATCGAGGTTCACGGCGTTGGCTCGAAGGGCGCATTCTTCGCTGCCTCGGACGCGCTATGTATCTGGTTTTGGGGGCCTCTGGTGAGGTGCGCCGGCATCTCAATCAGCTGCGCCTCTGTCGCCGCACGCGATCTGACACTCGCAGTCTGCTTTCAGCAACTGTGCCGTCCGGACAGCGCCCTTGGGAACCATCTACTGGTTCGTCTCAGCCCCAGGTGTTACCGACACTGCCTTCCATTTTGCCCCATGGCGACGCGCCGCCGCCGCCGTCTGTTCTCCCGCCGACGACGCCCGCTGTGGACGCGTCCCAGCAGCGGTCGGGCACCTCCCTGGATCCCGCGCTGCCGATCGCTCCCTGGGACTAGTTGTCTTCCGACATGAAACTCTCGCCCGCTACGGACCACATGTCGTTTTCGCCCGTCGGGTGCCCGGCCCGATGGAGGTCGACCCTTCGGCCCCTTCTGTCTTTCTGCGGGCGCATGCACCGCATGTTGGCGTGCACCCTCGACTAGGTTTTCAGGCGTTCCCTAGATCCCCGCGGTCCGAATGGCAGGGTGCGGGTGGCACAGCCTCGCTTGTTGTTAGGCTCCCCACCTCGTCGCATACGTCAACATGGGGTCTTATACACAACCGTACGCTGATTTTCGGGGGAGGAATGTGGTGTCACCGCCTGACACCATACTTGCTAGGTGGTAGCCTTTAAATCGGCCGCGGTCCGTTAGTATACGTCGGACCCGCGTGTCGCCACTATGAGTGGTAGCAGACCGAGCGCCGCCACACGGCAAGTCTAGAGAGACTCCCTAGCACTCGTCCCAGTTGTACAGCCGACTTTGCTAGCGACGGTTCACTGTCTACATACACTCTCATTTGCCGAGACGACAGTTTAGCATAGACTTCAGCTATGTCATTTGCTACGACCTAGCAAGACGCATTATTCAGTTGCTATGCTTCCTGAACAGATTAGATTGTGAATCATGTACCGTCAAGAGCAACGTTCATCATTAATGGATTAAAGTTAAGTATGAAACTAGTACGTCCGCTTTCTGAATTTTAATTCTTTGTCATGTTTCAGACCTCACGTCAGTATAGTTCTTCCCTCCTCACGCCAGCGTGCATTTCGGCCTCCTCTAGTAACATTGTGTTGGATCTTCTGCCAACACAACACTTCTCATATTGATAAAGAGTAGTAAACATATGAAGGAAGACTCAGCACTTACCATCTAGTGTTTTTGTATATTGCTGCAGTTCCCTCTAGCTCTAGCGGGACGAAGAGGAAAAGAAAGTAATGCGTATCATGATTAAAAAGTTCGCTGTATGTTAATGGAGCGTGACGAAAGAGAGAAGCATAAATTTATACAAATTATATATTGAAACTCTCTTTTTGTATGTAAAGAATGACAGTGCTGGAAAAACTCTTATGTTATTTGATACTGAAACAGCTGAGTAAAACTGAATGTACTCAGACAGTTCGTCTCTTTACTTATTCTGATCATCTCTAAACTGAAGCACAATATTTTTAGCGCAACGCAATTTGACTTCCAATAATCCCTACAAAAGAATGGCTCTGACTAACAATAACCTATACCTTTCATGAATCACTTACCTTACAAAAAATATCGTTACCTGAACTACTGCAATACAGCGAGCGCAAATACTGTCCGATAAATAAAGTATCCTACCTACTGAAGACTCTAACTACTGATAGTTAGCAAATGGAAGATTTTGATAGAGAACAAACAATGTATTTACCTTAATGGTGTTAAAAAGTGATTTGACATCTGGTCTTAAAAATGCCCTTTTTCTGATGGACACACAGCCAAGTCGTCCGCTCATAGTAACCTCTAAAAACTCTTGCATCTCTCTCCCCTCATCCACCACTACTGGCGGCTCACCTCCAACTGCACAACGCTACACGCTGTTCACGTCCAACTGCCCAACGCTACACTAGCGAATATTCAAACAATGAGTCCAACCAGCAACAGACTGCACACAGCGCAGTCAGCGATTTTAATACAGAGCGCTACGTGGCGCCACCAACGTAAAAACCTAAACAGCCTACTTACAATATTGTACGACGACGTGTTGGAAATCTAATCTGGAAGCTGGAGAGATCTGTAGAGATTGAATTAGAGTCCCTAACCGATCTTTCCACCAACCTATTGTCTTCTATTAAGTTGTGTACCCAACGCAGAAGACAGCTCGACGGTCTTGGGATCTTCTTCGGCGGAGGCTACTATGCTATCATCTCGAACTTGAACCTGTGATTGTGCTTTTTATGGGATGCCACTTGCCCAGGATAGTCTCTGCATCTGCAGAGGGTGAGATCTGTAACACTGACAATGACGGTAGGTGACACCTCTCATTAATGTATTCTGTTTGTTTACATTTTAATTAATCGCTGTTTACGCAGACTTCTACAACACTCGACATAGCTTTCTTAATAGTACGATAACTTTTCTGACACTTCCGATGTAGAATATGACATATCCGAAACAGAGATACACGTCCGGCACTGAAGAACACCCGAAACAGAGTGAGTAGCGTTGAAAAAGTACTTCGTCTGCCAGGCGCGCCAAAGTGTCCCGAAAATGTCTGAAGCACTTCGGTTTTAATATCACTACTAAAACGGCCTTGCTGTGCTGGTACTGCGAACGGCAAAAAGCAAGGGGAAACTACAGCCGTAATTTTTCCCGAGGACATGCAGCTTTACTGTATGATTAAATGATGATGGCGTCCTCTTGGGTAAAATATTCCGGAGGTAAAATAGTCCCCCATTCGGATCTCCGGGCGGGGTCTACTCAGGAGGACGTTCTACGGATCGGAGTGTGGAATGTCAGATCCCTTAATCGTGCAGGAAGGCTAGAAAATTTAAAAAGGGAAATGCGATAGGTTAAAATTAGATATAGTGGGAATTAGTGAAGTTTGGTGGCAGGAGGAACAAGACTTTTGGTCAGGTGAATACAGGGTTATAAATGCAAAATCAAATAGGGGTAATGCAGGAGTAGGTTTAATAATGAATAAAAAATAGGAGTGCGGGTAAGCTACTACAAACAGCTTAGTTAGCGCATTATTGTGGCCAAGATAGACACACAGTCCATCCCTACTACAGTAGTACAAGTTTATATGCCAACTAGCTCTGCAGATGATGAAGAAATTTATGAAATGTATGATGAGATAAAAGAAATTATTCAGGTAGTGAAGGGAGACGAAAATTTAATAGTCATGGGTGACTGGAATTCGTCAGTAGGAAAAGGGAGAGAAGGAAACATAGTAGGTGATTATGGATTGGGGCTAAGAAATGAAAGAGGAAGCCGTCTGGTAGAATTTTGCACAGACCATAACTTAATCATAGTTAACACTTGGTTCAAGAATCATAAAAGAAGGTTGTATACATGGAAGAATCCTGGAGATACTAAAAGGTATCAGATAGATTATATAATGGTAAGACAGAGATTTAGGAATCAGGTTTTAAATTGTAAGACATTTCCAGGGGCAGATGTGGACTCTGACCACAATCTATTCGTTATAAACTGTAGGTTAAAACTGAAGAAACTGCAAAAAGGTGGGAACTTCAGGACATGGGATCTGGATAAGCTGAAAGAACCAGAGGTTTTACAGATTTTCAAGGAGAGCATAAGGGAACAATTGACAGCAATGGGGGAAAGAAACACAGTAGAAGAAGAATGGGTAGCACTGAGGGATGTAGTAGTGAAGGCAGCAGAGGATAAAGTAGGTAAAAAGACGAGGGCTGCTAGAAATCCTTGGGTAACTGAAGAAATATTGAATTTAAGTGATGAAAGGAGAAAATATAAAAATGCAGTAAATGAAGCAGGCATAAAGGAATACAAACGTCTCAAAAATCAGATCGACAGGAAGTGCAAAATGGCTAAGCAGGGATGGTTAGAGGACAAATGTAAGGATGTAGAAGCTTATCTCACTAGGGGTAAGATAGATACTGTCTACAGGAAAATTAAAGAGACCTTTGGAGAGAAGAGAACCACGTGTATGAATATCAAGAGCTCAGATGGCAACCCAGTTCTAAGCAAAGAAGGAAAGGCAGAAAGGTGGAATGAGTATATAGAAGATTTATACAAGGGCTATGTGCTTGAGGACAATATTATGGAAATGGATGAGGATGTACATGAATACGAAATGGGAGGTAAGATACTGCGTGAAGAGTTTACAGAACACTGAAAGACCTGAGTCGGAACAAGGCCCCTGGAGTAGACAACATTCCATTAGAACTACTGACGGCCTTGGGAGAGCCAGTTATGACAAAACTCTACCAGCTGGTGAGCAAGATGTATGAGACAGGTGAAATACCCTCAGACTTCAAGAAGAATATAATAATTCCAATCCCAAAGAAAGCAGGTGATGACAGATGTGAAAATTACCAAACTATCAGTTTAATAAGTCACAGCTGCAAAATACTAAAGCGAATTCTTTACAGACGAATGGAAAAACTGGCAGATGTGGACCTCGTGGAGGATCAGTTTGGATTCCGTAGAAATGTTGGAACACGTGAGGCAATACTGACCTTACGACTTATCTTAGAAGAAAGATTGAAGAAAGGCAAAGCTACGTTTCTAGCATTTGTAGACTTAGAGAAAGCTTTTGACAATGTTGACTGGAATACTCTCTTTCAAATTCTGAAGGTGGCAGGGGTAAAATACAGGGAGCGAAAGGCTATTTACAATTTTTACAGAAACCAGATGGCAGTTATAAGAGTCGAGGGGTATGAAAGGGATGCAGTGGTTGGGAAGGGAGTGAGACAGGATTGTAGCCTCTCCCCGATGTTATTCAATCTGTATATTGAGCAAGCAGTAAAGGCAACAAAAGAAAAATTTGGAATAGGTGTTAAAATTCATGGAGAAGAAGTAAAAACTTTGAGGTTCACCGATGACATTGTAATTCTGTCAGAGACGGCAAAGGACTTGGAAGAGTAGTTGAACGGAATGGACAGTGTCTTGAAAAGAGGATATAAGATGAACATCAACAAAAGCAAAACGAGGATAATGGAATGTAGTCAAATTAAATCGGGTGATGCTGAGGGAATTAGATTAGGAAATGAGACACTTAAAGTAGTAAAGGAGTTTTGCTATTTAGGGAGTAAAGTAACTGATGATGGTCGAACTAGAGAGAATACAAAATGTAGACTGGCAATGGCAAGGAAAGCGTTTCTAAAAAAGAGAAATTTGTTAACATCGAGTATAGATTTAATGGTCAGGAAGTCGTTTCTGAAAGTATTTGTATGGAGTGTAGCCATTTATGGAAGTGAAACATGGACAATAACTAGTTTGGACAAGAAGAGAATAGAAGCTTTCGAAATGTGGTGCTACAGAAGAATGCTGAAGATTAGATGGGTAGATCATGTAACTAATAAGGAGGTATTGAATAAGATTGGGGAGAAAAGAAGTTTGTTACACAACTTGACTAGAAGAAGGGATCGGTTGGTAGGACATGTTTTGAGGCATCAAGGGATCACAAATTTAGCATTGGAGGGCAGTGTGGAGGGTAAAAATCGTAGAGGGAGACCAAGAGATGAATACACTAAGTAGGTTCAGAAGGATGTAGGTTGCAGTAGGTACTGGGAGATGAAGCGGCTTGCACAGGATAGAGTAGCATGGAGAGCTGCATCAAACCAGTCTCAGGACTGAAGACAACAACAACTACAACAACTCTTATGTTTCCAGGAACTAGTGAAATTTAATTAAGAAAAACGGTAGACTCTAGGGTAAGCATGAGAGATTGTCATACTCAAAACTGGGTTAAATACAATGAAAATTATTAATAATTAATATGAGACTTTAGTTGTTTTGTCGACTAACACCCGAATGTGCTGACCAATCAGAAGGAAGTCCAGTACAATTGGGGGACTCTCCCAAGCGAATAGTAAATACTGCACCATATGCTGCTAGTGCCTCACCGCACTTTTGTGCCATATTCTTTACACGTCTCAAGCTTTTAGCAAGATAAAATACTGGATGCCACAGCCAGGAATATCGCAATGTAGCGAATGAAATTTCTGACACAGGACGTATAAATTGTAAATCTTCCGCTAATGTCGATTTATAGAGAAATGGAGATTGCTGATGATTTGTGTTATGTCAGGTGCAGTGAAAATGCTTGCTATTGTTTCTTTCGGAACATTTTAAGTTGAAAAAGATGACTAGTAATTATATTCAGAGGTGCAGAGAATGAGAAAATGAAAAGTAATATAGGAATCCTATGTATTCCAATGTTTTCTACTTCTGATGGCTCAAGCCCCTCTTACACTGTATTTGTACTAAGGAAACCACATTATTATACGTGTGACTATCACCGAACTATCAGTAAATTAATTCAGGGTTGCAATATATTGTCATGAAGTTTCTGCAGTAGGATGGTACGATTGTTAAATTTCACACGTTGAAAGATCAGTTTGATTTCCGGAAAAATGAAGTAGCTCGAAAAACAATAACAAGCCGATGACTGATCTAGTGATGATCTGGTGAAGATTGGACACAAAAAAGGTCAATACTAGCAATTCCAACTCATATTCCATAACGCACATTACCGAGGAGAAGGTGGTTATTACTTCACGCCCACCCTGAAGAAAAGGGAAACTAAGAAGTCGTTAAAGTATTATTGACTTAAATTGACAAGATATATTTTTAACAGGTACTGGTATGTAAGCAGTGTCCAGAACATGAAAATTAGTTTTAGAACACCCTTAGCTATATTAGACATTTTTAATAACGTGTACTACCGAGATGTGCTTTATAACGAACACAAAACTAAAACTAACAATGCAAATTTCGTTAATTGTTGTTCATTTTTACTTACAATATACTTGTTTAAGAGATTAGGGTGTGTAAGAAAGGTCCTGTACCTGAAAATATTGAATATGACATTCAATGTGGGAAGTGATATCAGACCCACGGAAAATTTTAATAATAAAAACGAACGAAATTTTGTTTTTGAAATTTTAAAATATTTTATAACTGTTTCGAAAATGCAGGCAGAAAGTACCTCAACATCCATTCTCCCCCCACCCCCCTCCTACACTATCACCACCACCATCCGTGGTATTGCTTGGGTTAGCGTTGGAAAAATTTTATGCTCTACGCTCCTAATGTAATCTGGGTATTATCTATTTGAAGAACTGAAGTCGGTGTTGCTATCAGAAAATAGATTTCAATTAATATTTGAGATTATTGTAGATATTGATTTCCTGATAACGATGAGAAGCAAGTTGGACACTACGACTAAATGAAGTACATTTAAAATTTGATCATAATACAAATTCCTTTGACGATGACCGGTTTCAGCCAGTAGTAACCATCTTCAGATCTACAATATAGAAATTATATACACCTAGTGGGCAGTCTATCTTTCAACAAAGTACAGCATTTCATATCCCTATATACTACCATACAAACTGGGAAATGTACAGATAAAATAAGGTAAAGCGTACCTGTTCAACACCATGTCATACCAAATATTAGATTCAATAAGCAGTGTCTTGCAGCAGGTGTCACACAGAACTATGCGAAAGTGAACATTAAACAACGGTCAGCCCTCGCCTTGTCAATTAATGCCAAAAGTGAGATGAATTGGATTAGGGCCCAATTACGTGAATCGTATAAACGTAGAGAGTTGTTAAGTAAAGAAGATTTCGATTTACATTTGCAGTTAGGCAACGAGCTATCTAGTACTCAGTTTCAATTTGACTGGCAAGAAATTTCTAACAGAGTAAGGATTAACGTTGAAAGAATAGAAAAGATAATAACAAAAAGTTAGGCATACAGCTAAAGTGTCGGAACACTAATGTTCTACAAACTAGGATGGCGTTGGGCAACATCGCTTTTATGGTAGGGTAGCTAACTTGACAAATATCGAATTAAATGACGATGAAAATACTTTGCTGAATAAAGGTTTACAACATAATGTCACTCCAAATCCTAATAATCGAACCATTGCAAGAGTCACAGTTGAAACTAAAACGGCGCGTGAAACAGCTAAAATGATAAAACTAGAAATTGTGGACACAGCCGTTAAAGTTAATAAAGCTTCATCCAGTCAGTGTAACTCTTCTACTGTCATCAGTCATGAGTGCCGTATCATAAAAAATCTTAATACAAAGTTAGAAATCGAAAAGGCAACAGCCATTCGAGAAGACAAGGGTAATACAGCGGTCCTTATCTATGAAGAGGACTACACTAGAAAAACCGAGGAATTCTTTTCTGAAAATAAGGTAATAGAAGTCCACAAAGACCCAACGCAGAAGCTCCAGATACCTATGGAAAAAGATATTCAGCTCCCAATTTCTGCTTAACGATTACGAAAACAAATCGCTAAAAATGATGAACCCTAAGCTCCCGCAACTGCGATCGCAGGTTAAGATACATAAGAAAGTAAAGGCAGTCCGTCCAATAGTTTACAGTTTGTCATCGCCACGTTGTAAAATAAATAAGTTTCTTAACAACAATCTTAAAGCAGTGTTTACGTTCACTCCCAATGTTGGGGTGAAAAAGAGTTCTGACCTTGTTAATGCAATTAAAGACATACGAATTCCAAATAATGCGACACTAACTTCCATACTCGTGAAAAACCTCTACAGTAGTTTCCCGATAAAGGAAACGATTCAGATCATTAAACGTAATCTACTAACTGATGACAAGATTAGTACTACAGAAAACGCAGAATTAATAGAACTTTTATAATTTGCGTTAACTTATAACCATTTTACCCTTAATGGCAAAATATATCAACAAAAAGATGATCTTCGGACGGGTGAGAGTTTGGCTGGTACGTTATCAGAAATTCTTATAATCGACTTAGAATTAAGTTCTTTGCTAAGTTTCCACAACTAAAAGACATGACTATATATTATAAATGTAATGTCGATGACATCTTGCTAGTGTTACAAGGTGACGAGAATGATGTTACCGTATTTGCCATAGGCAGCATGCGCCGAAAAGTAGCTTTCACTACAGAAAGAGAGGAAGCGAGCTTCATTAACTACTTAGACCTTTCTATTAAGAAGTTTGATAACAGACATAAATTTTCGATTTTAAGAAAGCTTACATGTACAGATACTATTATTGGCACCAGTTCATGCCATCCGCCACGATATAAAAGGGCCTTTTTCACCTCTATGATCCACAGACTCTTTGGATTACCATTGGCTGGCAATGAAATACGCCAAGAAATTAGTATATTAAAGCAAATTGCAGTAGCCAACTGTTTCTCAGCAAAAATAATGTTATGCGCCTGAACAATAGGATATAAGAGAGAATGTAAATAGTAGGCAGACCCACAATCACCCAGAAAAAAGAAATAATAAAGAAAAACTGAAAACTATTCTAATGAAATTTTACGGAAAAATTTCCGAACAAACAGAAAAGTATGAAACTTCCTGGCAGTTTTAATCTGCCAGGAAGTTTCATATCAGCGCACACTCCGCTGCAGAGTGAAAATCTCATTCTGGAAATAGAAAAGTGTTTGAGGAAATCTGAGGTTACATATGATTTTCAAGTTAGCAGAGTGAAACTCTGTATAAAGCATAATTTAAGTAATAATTCTGATAAATTTGATCGTTCTAGGGTTTACAAGATCGTCTGTAGCAGTTATGGCAAATTTTATAGCCGTCAAACTGGCCGTTCAGGGAGCATTTGCAGGCACATAACAGAACTGCATTGGGAATGCATTTAGCAGAAACTGGCCACACTATAAGTATTATTGAGATTTGTATGCGCATTTTACACAGGGCAGAGGAAGGTCGCTCTCTCGATGGAAATTTACAAGGCGAAAAAGCATGAGCCCACACTGGTACTCAATAGACAAAGCGATTTTGTGCCCAACCCCTACTTTGCTTTGTTTGATAACATTATACGATAACCACTTTTTTGTTTATTGTATTTTAGTACTCCATCTGTGGCGAGCTGGCAGAAGTATATGTGCTGCTCTTCAGCTGATAGAAGTGAATCATACAAAGGAAGACATTTGAAAGAACAGAAAGGAGAAAATTTTTCGTACATATACATAAAAAGAGGGGATCAGTACGAAAGAGAACAGACAAACTGTAAGATGCAGATAAAAACCTTAAAAAATTAGCGCACACAAAACAAAACCACACACTGGATCATAAAAGTATCAACGGACAGCGTAGCACATAATCACTGACAACAGCACTACATACAAGTCCAGCACTCAAATAAAATCACAGCACTCGACCAACAGAAAAACAGCACCAAACACAACACTGCCGTAGTACACTGATGACGACAAGCAAAGAGAGGCGATCTGCCAGGGACATAGAGACGAGGGAGGCGAGAAGAAGAAGAGTAAAGGGAGGGAGGCGGAAAGAAGGGATCAAGAGGGGTGAGGAGGGAAGGAGGGAGGGAGGGAAGGAGAGGGAGAAGTGTGGGGGTAACACAGTTGGTGGGGGGTGACGAAGAGGGCCTGGGAGGGAATGACATGGGAAGGAAGCAGCTGAGGAGGGGAGGGGGTGCAGGGACTCATGGAGGGAAAGAGAAAAATCCGCTCCAGGAGAAGGAGGGAGAGGAAAAGTAGGGCCTTGGGGATGGGGCTGAAAAAGGTCAGGTTACAGTTGGAAGGATGGGTGCATGTCGCAGTAAAGTTAAATATCCGGGAGGGGAAATGATAACAATTTATTTTGTTTATTGTGTTTTTCCTCTATACAGAGTTGGGCCAGCAGCAGCATACAGATGCCGCTCTTCATCCGACAGACAAAATTTATAGTGAACATGGCGACATAGAAACAGAGATACATGAATGGTAAAAACAGAAGACACACAAGAGCAGTAATGAAAGCGTTTGTCGGAAGGCTCTGGTTTCAGAAACAAGATCCACTATGCACACAAAACAAATGAAGGGAATCAGTTTTATATTCGAATGAAAGAGCACACCGAAGATAACACTGATGCACAGAAACGAAGAAAACACCGTTGCACTAAGCATTGGTGATGATCTTTGGCACAGAAAACACTGAACACACTTGATGAGATGAGGGGTGGAGGCCACCAGGTGTGGGGGACAGACAGGGGGGGATGGAAGGGGGAATAAGCCAGCAGGAGAAACGAAGGGAGAGGGGAGGGGAGAGGGGAGGCTAAGTGTGGAAGCCCAGGAAGGGGGGAGAGGAAGTGGGAAAATTGGGAGACGGTAGGGGGAGGAAGAAAGGATGGTGAGAAAGAGAGTAGAGGAAGCCCTGGAGAAAAAGGGGGAAAAGGGGGAGAGGAAAGTGAGGATTAGATCTGGTAGGAGGGGTTTATAGAAGGAACGAGAACATCATCAGGGAGAGGGAATTGGTGGAAGCCACCTTCGACAAGGGAATGGAGAGTGTGAAAATGGGAAGCAATGGTACAGGTGCGGCAGCGGGGTGGGGTGGGAGATGATGGGAGATACAAGCAGGCGTGGAGGATCAAGCTTGTGGGAGGTGTAAAGGATCTGTATCCATTCATGGAGAAGGAGGTGTGGGAAGGGAATCAAGTTGTATAGGACCTGCATGGGGGATGGGAGATGGATGCAATAGGCAAGGCAGAGCACATGGCGTTCCATGATTTGATGGGACTTGTAGTAGATGGAGAGGGCAGAAATCTAGGAGGAGAAGGAATAGCAAAGGATGGGGTGCATGAGGGATTTATAGGTGTGGATGATGATGGAGGAATCCAAACCTCATGTTTAGCCAGAGAGGAGTTAAAGGAGACAGAGTTGGGTACATACTTTGCCTTGGAATAGAGTTGGGGATCCAGGAAAGGCGGTGGTCGATGGTGATACCAAGGTACTTGAGGGTAGGTGTGTGGTTAATGGGGTGGTCACGGTATTGTATAAATCCAGGAGATGGAAGGAATGGATGGTATTGCCTACGACTATCACCTGGTTTTTGGAAGGATTGATCTTGAACACTACTAGTTGCACCAACGGTGAACAGGTCAAGAGAGGAAGGTTTGGAGCTTTAATAGGAGACTGGAATACCAGACATGGTCGTAGGAACATTCTAGGTCGAGGGAGATGAAGATGGTGGATCGATAGGAATTCAGTTGTTTGGAGAGGAGGCATCAGCAGAGAAGGATGGTCGGAAGCCACATTGGGTAACCCTCCGCCACACACCGTCAGGTGGCTTGCGGAGTACGGATGTAGATGTAGATGTAGATGTAGGGTAAGGGGAAGGTGGCAGTGCAGGTAGATGTGTTGGTGTATGCGGTGGGTGAGGATGGACTTTAAGACCTTGCTAAAAACTGGGGTGAGACTGATAGGAAGGTAGGAGGAAACGTCAGAAGGCGGTTTGTCAGGCTTGGGAAAATCAGGATCCGAGAGGTTTTCCACAGGTAATGATAACCAGTTTTTTTTACCTTTATTGTGATTTCATGCCTCAGCGGAGGGGTGCCTGCAGCGGCTCTTCAGCCGAAAGACACAACATAAATACTCAGAAGGCATAGAAAACTAAAAACCATTGTAAACACATGATGAACACTGCACAAGAAATCAGAAATCGTTCGATGGAATACACTGTAGTGAGGGGTGGCACCAACAGAGAGAGGTAGAAGGGAGGGAAGTATGGGGGTGGAGCCAGTGGGAGAAAGAAGGGAGCAGGGGAAGGAGAGAGGGGAGGTGTTGGAAGACCGGAAGAATGTTGGAAATGGGGGAGGTGGGAGAGAGGAGTGGGGAAAAGGAAAGTGAGGAGTGAGACAAGGAGCCCTGAGGGGAAACGGCGGGGCATAGGAGGTCAGAGCTGGTAGGAGGGGTAGATGGACGGGACAAATCCATCATTAGGGAGGGGGAGTTGCCGGAAGACACCTTGGGAAAGGATATGGAGTGTGTGAAGATGGAGAGCAGTTGGGATGTAAGAATACAGGTGAGGTAGTGGGCAGGGAAAGGCAAGGATGAGAGAGACCAGCGGGGTTGCAGGATCGAGCTTGTGGATGTGTAAATGATCCGAAACTGTTCCAGGAAAAGGAGAAGGTCAGGGAAGGGAATCAAGTCATGAAGGATTCACGTGGGGGATGGGAGACGGATACGATAAGTGGAGCAAATGCCGTTCAAGGATTTGGAGGGGGTAGGGCAGAGATGCAGGTGGGATGGGCATAGCAGAGGATGGGGCGTATGTATTTATAAGTGTGGAGGATGGTGGGGGGTCTATGTGCAGCCAGAAAGGAGTTTGAGGATCGGAGTCAGGAAGGAGCTTTGGCTTGGATCATTCAGAGATAGGGGTTCCAGGAAACGCTATGGTCAAGGGTGACACCAAGGTATATGAGGGCGGGGGTGAGTTGAATAGGACAGCCATAGATGATGGCATAAAAATCAGGGAGGTGACAGGAAAGGGCGGTTTTGCCTACAGTGATTGCATGGGTTTTGGAAGGATTGGCCTTGAGTAGCCGCTCCTCACACCAAGTGTTGAACTGGTCAATATAGGATTGGAGAAGGTGCTGGGAGCGTTGCAGGATGGGGTTGAGGGCAAGAAAGGCAATGTGATCGGCCTACTGGAGAAGACAGATGGGGGACAAACGCGACAGCATGTCTGCTATATGTAGAATGTAGAGAAGAGGGGAGAGGACAGAACGTTGAGACACACAGCGGAGGGGTAGAATGTGTATGAATCCGTATTATGGATGGTGACATAGGAAGGACTGTGGGAAAGAAAGGAGACCATCAAACGTAGTTAATAGGAAGGGCAAAGGTTTAGAACTTGAAGAGGAGACTGGAATGCCATACATGGTCATAGGCACATTCAAGGTCGAGGGAGAGGAAGATGGCGGAGCGACGTGAGTTAAGTTGTTCAGAGAGGAGGACAGTGAGGTGAAGGAGAAGGTCATCAGCAGGGAAGGACAGCCAAAAAGCCATATTTGGCATCAGGAAGGAGGCTGTGCTGGTGGGGATGCTGATGGATGTGTCAGGTGAGGATGGACTCCAGGACCTTGCTGAAGACCAAGCTAAGGTTGATGTGATGTTAGGAGGAAACAGCAGATGGCGGATTGTCAGGTCTGAGGAACATCAGAGAGTTTTCCACAGCCGGTGGACAAGACCACATTATAAAGCCTGAACAGGGTGGAGAGGAAGGAGGTGGGAGGTTCACGGAGATGACAATAGGTAAGACGGTCATGACCGAGATTGGTGTTGTGTTTTGTGAGGAGTCTAGTGACCATATCTTGTGTTGAGATCGGTGCTTTCAGTTCAATGTGTGTAATGTTGTCCAAGTACTGGAAGCCAGGAGCAGGTGGAGGGGCAGAGGTGTCAGTTCGATTGCGGACATCAGGGAAGAGGGCATAATCGAACTGTGGATCGTCAGGGAGGGTAAAGATATTGGAGAGATACGAAGCAAAATGGTTGGCCTTACTATGGTTATCTAGAAGGGGTGGTCATCATGAAGGAGACGGTAGTAGGGGGGTTAGATCCAGTAAGGTGGTGGAAGGCTGACCAGTACTTAAGACAAGTTGATATGTGAAGTAGCATTAAGATGGGTGCATGTTTGTCGCCAGTCCCAGCGTTTCATGGCCATAAGAAAGTTTCAGGCTTGTCGCTGGAGTTGCCAGTCATGTGGTAGTGTGTCCCAATCACGCGTGTGAAGGATGGCACGGTAGAGACGGTAGGATTCATGGAGGAGGAGGACGGCCTGTTGGGGTAAAGTGGGACAGTGCGGGTGGATGGCGACAGTAGGCATGTGGGCCTGCATGGCCTCAGACCAGGTCTGCTGGAGGAAGGAGATGGTATGGGTAACGTCATCAGGGTGGTGGTAGTCGAGGGATGGCTTTCTATCCCGGTAGTGAGGGTATCCCGGTAGGCATTCCAATTTGCTTGGGAATAGTCATGGACATACTTCGGGGGAGGGTTGGGACTGGGGTGATGACCCTCTGATATGGTGACGAGGACTAGGAGATGGTCACTGCCACTAGGGTCGAGGACATCTACCGTTATGTGGCCAAGGAGGTATCGGGAGTGGTATTGGATTCAGGGTGCATGTGTTGGGGAATGGGAACGAGGTCACCTTGGAGGGTGGAGAGAAACTGATGCCACCCCTGTAGCTGGGCGGCAGAACAAGTCAGCGGCAACCATATAGGAAGAGAAAAATGGTTCAAATGGCTCTGAACACTATGGGACTTAACTGTTGAGGTCATCAGTCCCCTAGGACTTGAACTACTTAAACCTAGTTAACCTAAGAACATCACACACATCCATGCCCGAGACAGGATTCCAACCTGAAACCATAGCAGTCGAGCTGATCCAGACTGAAGCGCCTAGAACCGCTTGGCCACCATAGCTGGCTAGGAAGAGAAGGTATAGTCTATGTGGGAAAGGAAGTCGATAAGAATAGGGGCAGAGAGGCAGACATAGGTGGTGGCGCAGGTAATGGTAAGGCCAGGCAAGAAGAGACTGAGGATCAGGTGTTCTGTGGGGTCAGGAAGGAGGGGTTGGAGCTGAGCAGGGATCTGGCAGTGGTGGCCTATGGCTGCCCCACCACACATTATTGGGAAGGGATTATCAGAGTGGTGAAGGAGGTAAGCCGACATAGGGATGGGATGTTGGGGTTGGAGAATGATTTCATTAAGGCATCCACATGGTGGGTCATGAGGGTATGAATAAGGAGGTACTTGATAATGGAGAGGGAGCAGATATTGTTGAAGAAGATACAGGGCTGTCGCACCATGGTGGGATTTAAATGAGTGTGTCAACACAGGAGAAGGTAAAAGTGGGCTAGCTTCTGGGAGTATGTGGCGAAGGTGTTGAGGTGAATGATGGAACTGGCAAGTAGGGAGATCTATTGGAGGGTATAGGAGCGCTGAAGGGTGTGGACATTTTGATGAACAATGCTGACGAATCAGATGAAGTCCTCATCTGTGGGGAGGAGGGAAGGGTGTTGCCAGGAGGGGTGGGATCATCACTGGAACAGACAGGGACAGTGAGTTCGAGAGAGATGGGAGGGGGCCAGGCCTTACATTTTTGGGAGAAGGTGAGGTGAGGAAGGGTACAGGTGTTGCAGGTGGGAGGGGATTAGAGGTTAGGAAACTGCTGGAGGAAATGTGCCTGTTTGCAGTGAGGGCAGACGGGGCCTCATGACACTCAGATGTATGGTGCACATTGTACTGGAGGCACCTCTGGCAGCGAACGGACTGGGGAGGAGAACTGAAAGGGTCGACTTTGTAGTGGTGGTTAAACAACAGGGCGTCTTCCTGATGTAAATGTTCAATAGAGGTGTCGGTGAAGAGCCATATGAGGAAGATGGGTCCCGTGGAATTATGGATGCACCAGATTAAGCCGAGTGATCACACCTGTGAGGGTTGGCAGGCAGCTTGGGGTTGGGGTTAGCAGGAGGAGGGGTAGGAAGGAGCTGAGATGAGGGAGGCATTGGGACCAAAGCTGATGAGATGGATTCAGGCCAGGATATATGGAGGGTGGGGCTGGGAGAGGGCATAAGGACAGGGTTCCTACGAGTCACACTAGGGTAGGACATCCAGAGAAACATGGTAAGATTACAGGCTTCCAGGAGAGATGGGTCAGCATTACATAGGATGTACAGGTTGGAAGAGGTATGGGTGGAGGCTAAGGGGAGGGTAGGGGTGCAGGTGGCTGGAGGCATGATGTCCATGGCGTCAGGGGATTGGGGAGTAGGGAGAGATTGCGATTTTTTCAGATTGGAGGAGGTGAGGGCTGCGCTGGGGCGCTTAACCGCAGCAGGAGTGTGAGAGGAGGGTTGGGGCATGATAGCAACTGGGAGACGGTAGGAGGAGGCAGGTCCTGGTGATGGCGGCGTGGGTCGTCGCCCATCAATCAACCACCTTGGCAGGGGCCGAGGTAGCTGATGTAGGGGCGATGGAGAGAGGAAGTGGAGTGAAGGGATTAGGGCGAAGGGGTTTGCTGAGCTGGAGCAGGAGTGGGAGCAGGGCAGGAGACAGGGCAAGAAAGGGCATACAGGTTGTAAGGGTGAGGATGGTGGGATGCAATGTGGAGAGCGCGACTGCGCGCACTGAGTAAGGGAGTAAGGGTGGTGGTGGCGGCTGATGGGGAGGTGTAAAGTTCTGCAGTGGTGGTGGCGGTGGTGGTGGGGGTAGTCATGATGAGGGATTACCAGGGGAAAAGCAGCACATGAGGAATGGAACAGTAAGGGACGAGACACATATGAAGATGATGACGATGAAGATGAGGACGTGGGCTGTTGGTCTGCTGGGCTGCTGGGGTGCTACGCTGTGGTAACCAGCGAGAACCGCTGGTGTCGCTGGAATGAGATGGCACGCTGACATGGCTGGCACAGCTGGCTGGGCTGGAAACAAGTTGGTGTGGCTGGAACCGGTTGGGATGCTGCTGGAACAGGCGAGGGCTGCAGTTGTAGCTGGACCTGGCTGGCACGGCTGGAAACCGGCTGGTGTGGCTCGTAACTGGCTGGACTGCTGGTGTAATCCGAGCTCGAAACTTGATCTGGCACTGGCATCACTGCTGGGCCCTCTGTTGGGACGACGGCTGCACCTGTAACAAGTCCTACCACTTCAAGGATTGTGGTTAACGAAACTCTCTCGAGTTCCGCTGAAGATCGGATAACTACTTATTGTCTCGCCCACTTATTCTTAGCCTTCTTGCTGATTTATGTTGAGATCAGTATGCATTTACCTTACTTCCATACATTTGTAGCTCTAATCCTGTAACTTATTATATCCTACTAGGTAATTTTATTGACTGACTGTTGAAAATAAATTTAAAAGTCGTGTGACTAGGGACTCCCCGGTCCGCAGCTCGTGGTCGTGCGGTAGCGTTCTCACTTCCCACGCCCAGGTTTCCCGGGATCGATTCCCGGCGGGGTCAGGGATTTTCTCTGCCTCGTGAGGTCTGGGTGTTGTGTGCTGTCCTTAGGTTAGTTAGGTTTAAGTAGTTCTAAGTTCTAGGGGACTGATGACCATAGACGTTAAGTCCCATAGTGCTCAGAGCCATTTTTTAGGGCCTCCCAGGTGCCGGGCTATCGATTGGACTCCAATTCGGCGACTTGGTCGTCGATGGATATGAGATGATGATGATTACAGCAGCACAACACCCAGTCCCTGAGTGGAGAAAATCACCGAACAAGCCATTTTTAGTATAAAACTGAAAGTTTAGTAGCTGTAATAGCGCCGTCCGGAGTGAAGATGGAAGAGAAAATGAGTCGTAGAGATAAGGTCTCAGTCCATTTCATGGGCTGATAATTTAATAATTTGACGTATGAAAATATCGATTTATGGTAGTTACTTGTGAGAAGCCGACCTGTAGGATGTTCTGATACTTTGTACCCATATATGCAACTGTTGTTCTTATGGCATTGTGTTTTCGCAAGTTTCATAAACTCTTTCTCTCGCTGTTACCATGCATGTGTTTCACGAATTCAGAGACGATGCGTTTCGATAAATATTATGCAGTATCTCTCGTCAAACGTTAACGATGGTCTACTTCAACTAAAGTATAGCCTTGTTATTTCTGTGGTGAATGTAATGAATAAGACCTACACGTCAATCGTTGTTACTGTCGATGCTTTTCTGAGAAGCAAGAATATATGTACAAATGATTCATCTCACCAAGTCCTGTTTTACACACTATACGAAGATAAATGTACGCTACCTGACAAAAATAGTGAATCAATCTGAAGAAGAGGAGGAAGCGAAATCAGACATTCCGGGTTTCAATGATTAGAATATGGAATCCGATTGACAAACAACTTGGCAGTATGTGCCTATTTCTCAGGGTGACGTTACACCTCGTCTGGCCTAAATGCATGCGCTCTTTCGGTTGAGAAAGAGTGCATAACGTAGTTGCATCCTCTTATGAGATAAGCCCATCCACAACTGTGATATCCAGGAAACGTACACTGGGACGGAGGACGTTCGAGTTGGTCCCACAGACTTTCTGTCACGGGCAGATCTGCAGACCTTGCTGCGCACTAGAGTACCATCAGACAAAAAAGTGTAAATTACATTTTCCGTGGCCGCTCCTTTCCTGAAGCCGAATTGCTAGTCTGACAGAAAATTATACGTACTGAGATGTATCACTACTCTTGTACATACTGATTATTCAGAAACGTTTGAAAACGCTGTAATTCAAGAAACTGATCTGTAACACCTTACCTTTCATCCTATCATAAAGTCATCCTGCTGACACGTGTTTCAATCTGTCAGGAAACTGACCTCATCTTGAAGCTACTTTGTAAAGGTGACTGAGTGAGGTAAAAGGACGTTCTAAGTTCTGGACATGAACGCACGAACCGGGCCGAACCGTCCGCCGTGTCATCACCTGCCACTGACGTCATCAGATGCGCTATGGAAGAGCATATGATCAGCACACAGTTCTCACTCTCGTAGTAGGGTTTTTTGACCTTGAAACCGTTATTAATCGGTCGAGTAACTCCTCAGTTGGCCTAACGAGGCAGAGTGCACCCCGTACCAGTCTTCTTACCAACAAAAAATCCCTAGAAGTACATATGCATACTCGTTACTGATTGTGAGTACACAACGAATAAATGGTGCACTGAAATTTCATCCAACACTTGGAAGTCTTGACTCTTTAATGTTTTAATAACTGAATTCCAGTAGCTACATGTGTAAGTAGGCTGTTTAGGTTTTCTTATTGGTAACGCCACGTAGCGCTCTATATGAAAATCTCTGACTGTGCTGCGTGCAGTCTGAGGCTGGTCAGCTTTGTTGTAATAATCGCTATTGTAGTGTTGGGCAGTTGGCTGTTAACAGCGCGTAGCGTTGCGCAGTTGGAGGTGAGCCGCCAGCAGTGGTGGATGTGGGGAGAGAGATGGCGGAGTTTTGAGAGCGGATGATGTGGACGTGTGTCGGTCAGAGACAGTAGATTTGTAAGACTGGATGTCATGAACTGATATATGCATACGTTAATTTAGTCAGGGACATTCACTTGTAGGGATTATAGAAAGTCAGTTTGCGTTGCGCTAAAAAAATATTGTCTGTCAGTTTAAGTACAGTCATTTATACGTTTTCTAAGGGGACGTTTCATACATGTTTTGTAGCTGCCTGCAAGCACCAGCTTTGCGTAGGTTTTTATTTTTACATATACCAGTTAAAGTTTTATTAAAGTTGCCAAGTCACCATACACTGTAGTTGTAATACTCTATTCTTTTGGTGTAATTCTTTGTTTTAGCAAAAATAGTTACATTCCTCAGCACATTGTAGCATTACCTGTAGTGAATATCTGTTAACTGGCTCTGACTCTATTTCATATTATGACCAAGTTCTCATAGACACTTGATACCCTAACGTGATTAGTTTTCTAACAAGGTGCCTTATTATACTACTTACAAGCCTGCCGTTATTAATGAGGTAAGACTATCCAGTAATAGTAGTTTAGAGGACTGCATTATATTTCTAAGTGTCCATCTTTTCTCAGATGTTGATATTTGAAGTGATCACTGTCTCAAAAATCTACAGTTACAAGTCATTGAATGCTGGCCCTTATTTTCAGTTGATCAAGGGCGAGAATCTTGCTACAAGTCAGTCAGGGGGTCTGAAGATGGCGTAATATATCCCCGAAAGTTGGTTTGTTTGGTTTTGTTTTGCTTTAGGGCCCAAAATTCAACTGCGTTCATTTGCGCCCAAGTCAAAACTATGGAACACGGAGCCAGAGAGGAGTTAAAATACGACTATACGTCAGTCCCAACTGACATAAGAGGACAGATAAAAATAGGGACGTGGAGAAAGGGCTGAAATAGACGCCATACAGAAGCGGAAGTCCAAAACTAAAAATTAAATGGCCTTCGCCGTATAGATTAGACGGATAAAAAGTAAAACGCGGTCGACAGCCCGTGCGTCATTTGCGAAAATGGTCGATAACTCAGACGCCAAACCCATGCGGGATCGTAAACGGTAAAGAAATGGGCTTTCCGATAGGAACTGACTGATAGTTAAAACTTGGGCGCAATGTGTGCAAAGTGGTGGGGTAGCGCCACTTATCAAATGACGATGGCTAAAAATACAGTGCCCAATACGCAGCCGAGTTAAAATGACCGAGAGTGGTAGAGCAATAAAATAACTATCTAGAAGTACATTCTGTATTATATTTGCCGCTCAGGTTGTCTGTATTCTATACTTCTTGCGAAGATTTACCAAGTAAATAGGCTTCAAATTTCTGTACTGCAAGGGGACCTGTTTCTCTAAATATTTTGTTCACAATCTCTCCAGTATTACAGTGAGTCCTGACGTTATAAGCCATCACTAACTTTTCTAATAGTATACCTTCCAATTGGAGAACAGCCCATGATGATGTCGCATATACCTGTGCTGCTGTGACACTAGATTCTAGTGGGGGTGTACACTGTTTGTACCAGGCTCTCTGTACCGTCCAGTGTCAACAAACGGGGAAGAAGCTTGAATGTGACTGCGGTCATGCAAAGTGTGAGGAAACATTGGGTCTGTTCTGGGTCCGCTGCTTCCTTTGTCCTAATGTGGTCAACGAGTCATTAAAGTTGGCCATTTTAAACCCTATACATCCAATGTCACGCATTACCATGCAACTTCTCCACATGGACTATTTGACGTACATTCCGTAGTGTTTGTTCCCAAATGAATCACAGAGGTGGTTCATTGCTCGATGTAATGTTAAGAGGAATGGGTAACACCTTCGGTAGTATGTATTTGTTCATAATCGGCGGGAGAGGTGAATCAGAAAATTGTGATCTTCTAGTTTCCAACCAACTGTAGGAACTGTTCATCGCCGTTTGGTTACAGTGACATGTTTTATCGATTTCACTTACGCTTCATAGTACTGGGATTTTCAAATGAGACCTCCGAGAAGTATTCATTCAGTAATCGTCTAAATAGTGCTATAATTTTGTACGGAACAAAGTATTATTTTGTGCAACCCAGTGATTATTTGTGATTATACCAACATCACTGACACACAAAATAAATGCATGTTTCTATAAAAAATATTAAACTATTTTCCACTGAGAATTAATCTCAAAGTAATATGTATCATTTCAATTTCGTGATTCTGAACCATCTTCTTGTGGCGGCGCTTGTGTAACGAGCTCGTAGTCCTGGTTCTAGTCATATGAATCAATGATGAATGTTAACCGTCGTGTTTATACTGGCTAACCTTATAAATATGCAAAAACCTCACATAGTCTGAATAATCCACGGGCTCATTGTGTGTAGGCCTATCACTCATTAGTGATGTTACAAATAAAAGATTATATTGTAGCCGCTTCCTCATGTGGAAGTATTATGGGAAAATGAGGAGCTGTGGCGTGAGTTAAGACAGAACCCAAGCTAAAAAACAATGATACTAGCAGATTTTGCAGAAATCATCAGACAGAAATATGTGCTGGTAAATTAATACTGGAAGGTATTTCAATTTAAGTTGTAACTATATATGCTCCCTACTGGGAGATTTTGAACTTTTGTAGGGTTATACAGGTTCCTAACTATGCTATCTCACAGAGAGCACGGTCTGTAGCTCGTTGTCTAGTGGCTAGCGATGCTGCCTCTAGATCACATGCTCCCAGGTTCGATTCCAGACTGGGTTAGCGATTTTCTCTGCCCAGGGCCTGGATGTTTGTGTTGTCCTCATCATTTCATCATAATCATTTTTTCGTGACAGTGGCTCGATCGGACTGTGAAAAAATTGGACTGCGAGAAAATTGAGACTTCGTAATTTCGGACTGCGCAGTTGAGCGACCCCACAAACCAAACACCATCGTCATCAAACAAACAGCAGCAAGCAACATTAATACCCTATGGTGAATTCAGTGAAGACTTGCTAAATTATTCTTCTAGGGAAAATTATCTGATAAACTTATTTAGATCCTTTAATTGATCTCAATACTAAGCTTTTCAGTACAGGTGTATGAATACGAGTCTAACTGATAACGGTTTCTTCGATGAGGCATAAGCATGGAAAAATCTATATTCTCCGTAACACGTGCCGCTTCTTACCATTATGGGCACTTAGGATAAATAAGGCAGTGCTTTACACTGTAGATACGCATTACTGAAAATCGAAATCAACAACAATACCAGGAAAAACTTCTTGAAGAGTGGTTTACAAGAGATTAAATGAGATGAAATTTATAATGAAATAAATGCTGACATAAAATATAATCTTTGCTACGAGAAAATAAATATCGTTGTTTGAAAGTAGTTTCTATCATAAACCAATCACGATGGACATCATGTAAAAAACCATGGATAACTTCAGAGAAACTAATGGGGAAATGCATGTGTTGGCAAGAAGAAGAAAAGGTCCTGCAGAAGTCACACACTACAAAAATTAATCAAAATTACTTATGAAAGTTATTAAAAATTCAATAACCTTGAAGATTATGTCAGAAATCAATAATTTCGAGAATAGACGCAAGTCTACATGGAATGTGGTGAAGGGAGAGAAGACAGGACTAGAGACCACAGAAAGGATCAGCATCAGTAATGAATTAAATGGAAGGACTAAAAATGATCAATCAAGGCAGCACATATGTTTAATAATCAATTTTTAAATGCAGTAGAACATATAAGGTCAAGCAGCTCAACATATGATCAAACCAGTGTGTTGCAAAAGCAACTCACATAATATCGAATCAGAAGGATGATTGATGTATTTTTTTCTTCTGAAGTGAAGAAAACTGTATGTTTGCTAAAAAGAAATACACTCCTGGAAATAGAAAAAAAAACACATTGACACCGGTGTGTCAGACCCACCATACTTGCTCCGGACACTGCGAGAGGGCTGTACAAGCAATGATCACACGCACGGCACAGCGGACACACCAGGAACCGCGGTGTTGGCCGTCGAATGGCGTTAGCTGCGCAGCATTTGTGCACCGCCGCCATCAGTGTCAGCCAGTTTGCCGTGGCATACGGAGCTCCATCGCAGTCTTTAACACTGGTAGCATGCCGCGACAGCGTCGACGTGAACCGTATGTGCAGTTGACGGACTTTGAGCGAGGGCGTATAGTGGGCATGCGGGAGGCCAGGTGGACTTACCGCCGAATTGCTCAACACGTGGGGCGTGAGGTCTCCACAGTACATAGATGTTGTCGCCAGTGGTCGGCGGAAGGTGCACGTGCCCGTCGACCTGGGCCCGGACCGCAGCGACGCACGGATGCACGCCAAGACCGTAGGATCCTACGCAGTGCCGTAGGGGACCGCACCGCCACTTCCCAGCAAATTAGGGACACTGTTGCTCCTGGGGTATCGGCGAGGACCATTCGCAACCGTCTCCATGAAGCTGGGCTACGGTCCCGCACACCGTTAGGCCGTCTTCCGCTCACGCCCCAACATCGTGCAGCCCACCTCCAGTGGTGTCGCGACAGGCGTGAAGGGAGGGACGAATGGAGACGTGTCGTCTTCAGCGATGAGAGTCGCTTCTGCCTTGGTGCCAATGATGGTCGTATGCGTGTTTGGCGCCGTGGAGATGAGCGCCACAATCAGGACTGCATACGACCGAGGCACACAGGGCCAACACCCGGCATCATTGTGTGGTGAGCGATCTCCTACACTGGCCGTACACCTCTGGTGATCGTCGAGAGGACACTGAATAGTGCACAGTACATCCAAACCGTCATCGAACCCATCGTTCTACCATTCCTAGACCGGCAAGGGAAGTTGCTGTTCCAACAGGACAATGCACGTCCGCATGTATTCCATGGCACCCAACGTGCTCTAGAAGGTGTAAGTCAACTACCCTGGCGAGTAAGATCTCCGGATCTGTCCCCCATTGAGCATGTTTGGGACTGGATGAAGCGTCGTCTCACGCGGTCTGCACGTCCAGCACGAACGCTGGTCCAAGTGAGGCGCCAGGTGGATATGGCATGGCAAGTCGTTCCACAGGACTACATCCAGCATCTCTACGATCGTCTCCATGGGAGAATAGGAGCCTGCATTGCTGCGAAAGGTGGATATACACTGTACTAGTGCCGACGTTGTGCGTGCTCTGTTGCCTGTGTCTATGTGCATGTGGTTCTGTCAGTGTGATCATGTGATGTATCTGACACCAGGAATGTATCAATAAAGTTTCCCCTTCCTGGGACAATGAATTCACGGTGTTCTTATTTCAATTTCCAGGAGTGTAGTTCATCTGGAGCTGGTGGTGTTTGCAACAGACATCTGAAGACCTATTCCTGTATAATAAGCGCTGTTTTTTCTGAAATATGTAATTCATCACTAAGTCAGCGTATTTTTCCACAGAGATTAAATTACTCCATTGTTAAAAAGCTCTGTAAGGAAAGTAATAGGAGAGGTGTCAATAACTACCAACCCTTTCCATAACTGACATACTGGTACTTTAAAAAAATTATAGAACAGTATCCCATTCAAAGAACAATAGTGTCATCAGTGTATCACATTTTGGATGCTAGAAAGGTCGGTCATTTACTTTCACTCAGCAGTTTCTGTGGGCTGTCTAACGTTTTTGACTGTGTAAGTCACAATATTCTCTTTGATAAGTGGTATTTTGTTGTAATGATGTTGGCTACCAACTGATAATCTCATATCTAACGAAAACAGTATGGAAGTTTGTATTTAATGATGTAAGTAGAAGAGATTCTTTTGAATGTGGACAAAACACTTGTTGGATTCCATAAGGCTCAATCTTAGGGCCACTACCGTATGTCGTACATGTAATTCTCCTTCAGCCTAATGTACAAATAGTACAGGCAGAATTTGATCTGGTTTCAAATGACGCTACCTTTATAATCAATGGAGACATGTATACAGGAACAGAAGAAATGATAAATAATGTTCTTAAAAGTATTATTGAGTGCTTCTCTACTAATGATCTCACTCTCAGTCACAAAAAAGCCCAGGTTATCCAGTTCTGAAAATATAGCGGTATTGAACCGATTTATGAGCAACATGCAGTGAGAAATAATAACTATGGCGTAAGCTTTACAACTTATAATTTCCATACACCCACCTTCTGATGAGCAATAGGCCAGCCGCTCTGTTATTTAAATGCACAAAGAATAATTTTTTTTGCGACCTGTGTCAGTAATACAGTTCACCATCCTCAGGTTCGTAGACACAGTAAACAAATCATTAGCCCTAATATATAACTTTGTTACTGTTAAGAGTGAAAAGACTATCTACATTTTTCTTGCTTCTATGGGTAGATTTACACAGGACACAGAAAAGAAGAAAATGTAGCCGCCGTAATACTACGACCTGCTACATTCCAATTTTGTTTTTGCGTTTCAGACGTAATGTTACTGATCCTTCTAAAAGGTATAGCTTCTTTAATCCTTTTAGTTTGGCACTTCTGAGCTACATCGTAAGTTCTAACAAGTTAAAGTGATATATCAATATTTACTTCCGAATCAGTTAACTTTTGTTTGTCGTTTGATTGTTAGGTGTTCTTTGTGTTTGGCCTTTTCATTACCATTATTATTGATGTTAGCATGTATACCTTCTTTTTAAGCAAAATGTGGCGTGATAATGTTACAAAAAGTCAGATAATTGTTGAGGAAGCATTTGCTGAAGCTACGAATGATGATGACTTTTCGAATTTCGATAGCAACAATGATTGTAATATGACGGAAAATATCCAAAGTCCTGGTAAGTTTAACTTCTTTCTAAATAAATGAGATGCAAAGCAACTCATTTGATATTTTAAGTGACTAGTTCTTTTACTTACAGTTACGAACAATTTAAATTCGAAAAAAAAAAACACGTTGTGACGAAATGAAACCAAATACTGCGTTTTATTTGTAGAACACATAGGAAACGTAACACAGCTACTAAAGAGACTGCTTAATTACGCTTGTCCGTCCTCTTTTGGAGTACTGCTGCGCGGTCTGGGATCTTTACGAGATAGGATTAACGGAGTACATCGGGAAGTTCAACGGAGAGCAGCACGTTTCGTATTATCGAGAAATGAGCAGAGTGTCACGGACATGACACAGGATTTTGGACTGACACCATGAAAACAGAGGCGTTTTATGTTGCGGCGGAATCTTCTCATGAAATTTCAGTCACCAACTTACTCCTCGAAGTGCTAAAATATTTTGTGGACGCCGATCTACATAGGGAGAAACGGCCATTAAAGTAAACTAAGGGAAATCAGAGCTCGCACGGAAGGATATAGGTGTTCGTTTTTTTCTCACGCTGTTCGGGAATGGAATAATAGAGAATAATTGTGAAGGTGTTTGATGAAGCCTCTTCCAAATACTTAAGTGTGGTTTCGAGAGTATCCAAGTAGATGCAGATGTTAATTCCAGACTCAAATGTGGCGTTAGAGGGAGGTTGCTCGTAGTCTGCTAACCCTCCCACTCAAACACCAAGAATGACCGAGTAACAATGAACACGATGACTGGACTGAAGTGGACCTAACTCCGGACATTTTGGTACTCACAAATTGCCATGGTGTGCTCATAATATGTTACTTCATCACACATGTGAAAATTTAAATTTTTTCCTCATTTTATGAATGAAAATAATTCACTGACGGAAGTGAAAAGTGTTACACGTTGAACAATTTCACCGAAGCCTTTGAAACAAATACCTCGATAACTGTACGCCTGTGGGGTGTGTTAATTAACACGACATCCTTATTGGAACCTGTTTCACAGTTTTCAGTACAGCATAAATTCATTACTACAGATGATGAATGGTGCGTCTAAATGATGGGTATTGGGTGTGTCACACGTTAGTGGAACTTTCAGCTGGAGATTGCTACACGTAATGACTAAGGAAGTGCGCGTCATTTTTTCTCCATAGCTGGCCTGAGGTGCACGGAAGCATCATAGCGACAGATCGCACAGCCTGCTATTTGTAGTGCAATGCCTGCAGAACAACTGGTTGCCAGATGATTAAGGGCAACAGTTTCGAGTAGAATGAAAGCTTAATCTTTTAGTAACCATTATCTGATGAACATCACCAAAAGCTGGCATAATATTTGACGTGTTCTTTGATGCAATATTTTCTACTTCCGTCAGTTTGTTGCATCCCATGGCAGTGCCATACTACACCGTAATCCGTCTTATACTGGCAATTAAAATTTCATATTAGAATTAGGGACGCTGGGTGAGGTCTGTATACACGTCATTCATCCTATTTTGTCGAACGTCTAAACACAAATGAAACTTTAGTACTTAGAGCTTGATTTTCGCTCGATTCTTTTCAAGAAAAAGATACGATTTTCTTTCTCGTCTCCCGTAATTATGATGTAAGTACTAATTGCTGGTTACATTTGTATATACAAAGCTCCAAGTCGAACGATCACACAGTCACGGCTTCCTTGTGACAGAACAACGCGATGTCAAAGGAATAAGTGCTGTATACAATGATACCTGACTTTGCAAGTTACAGCCATCGAAACTGAATGCAAGAACCAATTGTCGTGCTTGAAACTGAAGAGCATTATATAATACTGTAGTCGGAATGTGAAAGCTTAGACTTTAACATGCATTACAACGTAACGCAGAGGTTGTCAGAAGTTATTTTCATGATAGCATGAGGAAGTACAATGCATTATAGGAGTGAGGAGAAACGCAATATAGTGGAAAGCCTGTAACAGAATCGTTGCGGTTGATGTATTGGTCCCGTGCTACGCTTCGCCCGCGACGTTTCTCATGAAGGAGAATTATTGCGCCTTCCCACATTACAGATAGCTGTTCAGTATGAGACGTCATAACCGCTGTCTCATGAAGTGGTCTGTGTTTTATGAATCACTTCAGCCCACACAAACGTGGATTTATAAATCCTACTCATTATTCACAAATGTTGCCACAAACTGCATTTACGTTACATCAGAGAAATTTCTTGATTAGAATGCAAGTAGATGTTTGTGATTTCAGATTTATTTAGTTCGAAGATTTACTGATTAGCTCTATATCGTTGTGATCATTAAAAACCTTGTTTGCTGTAATGTACTTCTAAACTCACTGTAGAATCAACCACGCAAGAGAAACGATATTTTCCGAACAATAGTTCTTCCAAATTTTATGAACCAGCATTTGCATATGCGTGATTTTCATTCATGATACTTGTTATTAAACAATATTTTGATGGCTACGATCA
The DNA here is from genome assembly GCF_023897955.1 of Schistocerca gregaria. Lineage (NCBI taxonomy): Eukaryota > Metazoa > Arthropoda > Insecta > Orthoptera > Acrididae > Schistocerca > Schistocerca gregaria. Next base: position 167,820,686 of record NC_064926.1, on the reverse strand, counting down.
TCATAATTACAATACGTGAGCCTCTATGATCACCATCTACTAACAGATCAGTGAGTACTGTTCAAACTTTGTTATGTTTTTATACGAGGGTGAGTCACATGAAAATTTTAATTATTTTTTAATTATTGTTTATTGTTCAGAGTGGTACAAAGCTGTATCACATTTCAACATAATCTCCCCCACGCTCAATGCAAGTCCTCACCGCTTACAAAGTGCATAAATTCCTTTAGAAAGAAAATTCTTTTGGTAGTCCGCACAACCACTCATGCACAGTGTGGCGTATCTCTTCATCAGAATGGAACTTCTTTCCTCCCATTGCGTCTCTGAGTGGACCAAACGTATGGAAATCAGTAGGGGCAAGGTCTGGTGAGTATGGTGGATGAGGAAGACACTCAATATGCAGGTCTGTGGTTGTTGCAACTGTTGTACGGGTAGTGTGGGGCCTTTCATTGTCACGTAGCAAAAGGACACCTGCTGACAGCAATCCACGTAGCTTTGATTTGATTGCAGGCCGCATATGATTTTATAGGAGATCTGTGTATGATGCACTGAAGACAGTGGTCTGTCTAGGCGTTTAATGCTCCAAAATGACGCCTTTTCCGTCCCAAAAGAGTGTCAGCATATCCTTCCCTGCTGATGGTTGTGTTCGAAACTTCTTTGGTTATGGTGATGAGGAATGGCGTCATTCCTTGGTTGCTCTCTTATTTTCCTGTTAGTGGAAGTAAACCCAGGTTTCGTTCCCAGTAACGATTCTTGCAAGGAAGTCATCACCTTCTCGATCAAAGTGCCGAAGAAGTTCTCCACAAGTATCAAGACGTCGTTTTTTCATTTCAGGTGTCAGCTGCCATGGCACCCATCTTGCAGACACTCTGTGAAACTGCAGCACATCATGCACAATGTGGTGTGCTGACCCATGAGTAATCTGTAAACATACTGCAATGTCATTCAGTGTCACTCTGCGGTTTTATCTTCACTATGGCTTCAACTGCTGCAATGTTCTGTGGAGTCACAACTCGTTGTGCCTGACCTGGACGAGGTACATCTTCCACTGAAGTCACACCATTTGCGAACTTCCTACTGCATTCGTAGACTTGCTGCTGTGACAGACATGCATCACCGTACTGAACCTTTATTCGTCGATGAATTTCAGTAGGTTTCACACCTTCACTACGCAAAAACCAATAACACACTGTTCTTCTCTGGTTCGAGTCGCAAGTGAGGTGACCATTTTTATACTGATATACTGAAATACGAACGAAAAAAATTGCTGCTACGCGGGATTAGCCGAGCTGTCTATGGCGCTGCAGTCATGGACTGTGCGGCTGGTCCTGGCGGAGGTTCGAGTCCTCCCTTGGGCATGGGTGTATGTGTTTATTGTTCGGATAATTTAGGTTAAGTAGTGTGTATGCTCAGGGACTGATGACCTTAACAGTTAAGTCCCATAATATTTCACACACGTTTGAACGTTTTGAAAATATGGCTGAAATCGAAATAAGTGTTCTGAGGTGTGGGGTTGATCTATTATTCTGTTATTCTGCGCAAAGGATTAATCTGAGATGTACCCTTTACCCTGTGGCTCCTGCAAGATGCCATTTTCACCCCCACACTACTACAGAAGTAAGAAATACGCTCCTAACTCTGTAAAGAGAAATGCCTGAAAAACTCTCACCAATAAATATCTTTTGGAGTCGTCCGCTGTAAGGAAATGACACAAAAATTCACAAAATTTCTTATCTAACTTGTGGGATACTTGGGTACTGGAGTAGTGCTAGTTAGTGTAAGAAAAACATGAAACTAACGAAAGTTATTATTCATTTTGCAAATATTCTGAGAAATCACAATGACACTTTTAGTAATGAATTGAACAAGTTATATCCTGGTTCTTTTCGGAATGTGATGTTACTTTTCAAGGATAGGATTCGCTAATGAAATTTCTACACAAAGTTTAAGATGGTTGTTAACTTGGCAGAACGACTGAGAGGCGCGCTTACTCAACTTGAATTATTATCCTTTAGAATGTTGCTAGGTATGGTCGAGGCTGTCACGTGTCAAATGCACTGAAGTGTACTGTTGTGGAGGAAATATGGGGCTCGCAATAGCTGTAGCACACAATACCATAAGCTGCAATGACTGCTGTCTGCAGCGCTCGTTGCTGACAAATAAGATAACTCTCGTTCTATCTGGATTGACCTTCACCAACCAAACTCTCCCTATGCCTTGATGAAGTCAAGGATTCCTATTCGCCCCTAGTCTAACAATTGGCGTAGTACACCGGTCAGATAACCAGTCGACCACGATGCCACTCAAAATTCGCTCGTAGGCGTTTAACTATAACTCTGTCTGTTCACACCGAACAATAAGTGTGTCGGTGAGCACAGTGAACAATGCTTAATCGCAAGGACTCAATATAGAGTTGCCCCTTGATTAGCTCTTGACAGAAGTGCTCTCCCAGTGAAGTGCTGAGGAGAGATTTGTTGCTCGCTCTTTCGACTACACGTACGAGCGCGCACGCTCTCGTTACATGCTCTCTCTGCAAGAGAGACAACGGAACGGCACCTCTCCACACCAGACGGGAAGGGGTATATCTTTCGGTCTCTTCCATTAATCCTTCAGCTCAAGGCGTCAGAAATATCGTCTGCCAATCAGCATTGCTCTTCTAAAACGGGAGACTGACGTTTCGTTTAAGGCAACCAACCAAGATACTTGTAGCATTGTGTAAAGAATGCGTAGGCTCGCCGCTCACACACAATTTAGCGGAATTTGCTTTTAAGCTGAACATGGGGTCGTTCCCCCTTTTCACTGGAGACCACGCTGTCGTCTGTGGGCTGTCATCAGCCGACATGGGCTGGGTCGTCGTCTGAGGGGCCTGGCGTCCCATTGTGAGGCCTCTCTCCCGAAGTAAAAGCATGCGGGACCGTCGTGTCTGGAATGTATGGGTGCACGCCAGCCTTGAGTATTTCAACCACGGTGCGCTCACTTGTCAACTGCATATCGTTTACATGAATTTATACAACATTGACTTTATCTTATCAGGTTTGGGTTCGAATGAAGCGTCTTGATGTGCGGAATACGATAGTGAGGGCGGAACATGTAAGCAATGAAGGTCAGGAGAATGCGACGTCTTACAGTGTCCAAGGAATAGAAAAGCAATTGAAATCACTCAACAGAGGGAAGTCTACTGGACCTGACGGGATACCAATTCGGTTCTACACAGAGTACGTAAAAGAACTTGCCCCCCTTGTAACAGCCATGTACCACAAGTCTCTAGAGGAACGGAAAGTCCCATATGATTGAAAAAGAGTACAGGTAATTCCAGTTTTGAAGAAGGGTCGTCGAGCAGCTGCGCAGAACTATAATCTATATCTCTGATATTGCTCTGTTGTAGAACTTTAGAACATGTTTTTTGCTCGCGCATCATGTCATTTCTGGAAACCCAGAATCTACTCTGTAGGAATCAACATTGATTCCGGAAACAGCAATCGCGTGAGACCCAACTCGCTTTATTTGTTCATGAGACCCAGAAAATATTGGAATCAGGCTTTCAGGTAGATGCCATTTTCCTTGACTTCCGGAAGGCGTTCGATACTGCTTCGCACTGTCGCCTGATAAACAAAGTAAGAACCTACGGATTATCAGACCAGCTGTGTGGCTGGATTGAAGGCAGAACACAGCATGTTGTTCTCAATGGAGAGACGTCTTCAGACGTTAAGGTAACCTCTGGCGTGCCGCAGGTGAGTGTTACTAGACCATTGCTTTTCACAATATACATCTAAGGCCGCTTTTCACCAAGTTATTGCTGTCAATATGGCCAGTATTGTGGTTGCCGAACTTTAACACGAGCATTTTTTTAGTGGAACTATATATATATTCCAAGGTTTTGGAAAGAAGGTTCGAAGAATATTTCAGAGACGTAACAGGTGCGGAACAGTTAAGAGCACCGCAAATCCCTGTCCTACTGTCAGAAAATATTTCACGATTTTCTATTCTAATATATCAAAGGAAGTAAGAGAGTGTTTATTATTATGACTGTCATGGGGAGTGTTCAAAATTTTCATCTGGAGCACCGGTACGTGCTATAAAGCGATACCACACAGATATTGCTGCACGTTCATTTTCATCTGACGTTACTGCACGCGCCCAGAAAGCCGCGCGCTTTGAATTGCCCACTCGCAGGACGTGAATCCGCTTTGGGGTTAACAATGAGGACATGGGTGGTGGCCAGCCTGGATGTGCATTTTATGCTGTTTCCCACATTCCACTAGGTGAATACAGAGCTCGTACTGACGTTAAGCCTCATATTTGCGCAATGGAGACTGTCATCAAGCTTAGTCACACGCCCATGTACTATTTATACTAGGCGCCGGAAGAGGGTTTTCACCGAATGTATGCTAGTGGCGGTGGGATGGGGGAGGGGGCATGACTGGAGTCTGATAACGTAGGATGTTTAGTCTCTTTAAAGCCGTGATCAATAGCAGCTGAAATTTATCGCAATACAGTACTGTGTTGCACGACATTTCACGTATTTGGGTGCTATCGGTGTCTTCTTGTAGAACGTTCGCTTTAATTTTCCTCACAGTCAGAAGTCCGCAGGTGTTACGTCACCTCGGTATGCAGGCCGTTTTGACTGTGCGGACAACCTATCCAATTATCTACAGATTTCATCTTTAGAAAGTGTGTGTATATGTAAGCTAAGTGGGTCGGACATCCATCATGTCGGTATCACATTGATTGCCTTATGACGAGTACGACGTCTTTCAGTTAAATGCGACAACACACTCTAAGGAGCTATAGATACCTGTGTTGAGAGTCACATCAAAAAAACAGGCGGACCAGTGATGCGATTTCTGAGAAGCCCGCATCACGTGGTGGGAGAACTATGTAGTTGTTTATCCATTTCACTATCACTGCGTACGGATGTTCAACTGACCAGTAGCGTATGTTTCAACGATTTATGTGTCAGTTATTTCAAAACAATGCTTCATGCGAAAGCAAAAACTTGGATAGAGACGCCGCCCCATGTACCTTTCTAGATGCCATTTGAGAAGTGTAAGCTATCTTGAAAGCCGTTGCCATGAAGCTATTGAAACAGTTAAATGTGAAAATGTTGATATGCGTTGAAACGGAGTATAGGTGGATGTATTGAGCACTGTAACTTACTGAGAACCATTTGTCGATATATTTAATTGTTCTGGAAGCAAATAGAGCGGTCTCTCTTCGCTGCTTCCTCTCATACAGAAAGATGGGAAGTGCACTTCGAAAAATATAGTTTTGTGGTTGACATTTCAGCAGGTCGATTGGTGGGAGCCGATCGTCAGCCACTCATAGGTGTTTCTCGGGCTGTTCATGCCGGTTGTTTTGCCTGTTCACTTGGTATTTTCAAAGCTTTGCCAGGCGACGAAGTCTGCTGCGGTGAGAAGGGTCAATGTGTGGCCGTCCTACACGTTCGAAATCGTTATGAATGTACTGATGTCCGTATTGTACCCTATATCTAAGGGATACAAATAATGTGTCATGGGCTGCTTATGTTCATATGTAGAACTAAGTACACTGACAAATAAAAACAGTGAAGAATTCACAATTTTTGATCTGGAGATGTTTGAATTCCAAACCCCTGGTGGTTGGAATAAAAAGATACCGCATAGCATGGGAACAACTTGGATGTGATTTTATGGATATCCTGTGTATCACTAATAAACTTTAAGAGTTCGTTTTGCGTAAGACACGAAATTTATATTTTATTTTTTCTTCCTCCTGAATTTATTCCTTAACTGGAAGAGTGGAAAATGAACAATAAAGTATTGTCAAAATTGATTCGAAATATGCCGACTAATGTCCTACACTTCAAGGATGTGAGAAGTATTTCAAATGCGAAAACTTAAGGCTAAACATTATCGTAACTGTTGTTGATATCGAATGAAACAGTAAATTTACTGTTGGCAGTCACTGTTTAACGACAGCGCGTTCGGAGATTTAAATCGCCATCTTGAGAGGGATTAATTTGTGGCAATGTCTAGAACAGAAACAGAATACCATTTCAGAACATGGGTCTGAGGAGGTTTTTGTCTGAAAACTGAAAGTAAATATAAATGTGTAAATGAAGCAACTAAAACATAATATCTCCATGATCCTTTCTCTGACGTAAAACACATCAGGTATAAAGTTACACTTTGCAAACAAATATGATGTCTAGCAACTAAGAGGTTCAAAGATCATACAATAAAAACAGATACACTATCTCAGAGAGCAGTGCACATGTAGCAAAACAAAACCATCACTTTTGCAGTAAGTCTTATATCATCATGGAGCTTCTGAGTTGAGTAGACCATGTGTTTAATTTGTGTGAAATCTTATGGGACTTAAGGGCTAAGCTTACACACTACTGAACCGAAATTATCCTAAGGACAGACACACACACACACCCATGCCCGAGGGAGGACTCGAATCTCCGCCGGGACCAGCTGTGAGTACACAATAAATACGTTAGGATAAATACCTCAAGTGGTACAAGAGAGCTCAAAATATCTATTCATTTATATAATCATGCTGGAAATATTAACTGTAATGATTTTTTTCCAGCAGTGGCAATAATTATACCTCTGTAACAGAACAGGTTGGGTTTCAAAGAAGTGACAGAAGGAGAGCAAACATTTGATTATATCTATGGGTTTGTTATGCTTACATGTGCTACATGTTATAACTAAGTAAATATTGAAATAATACGGTAATAAGTAATTAAAGATATTGGATAGACATACTAGTAATACTATAAAGAGGAATACATATTATTGGGCCGATATGGAGTACAAACTGTTGGTTTTTGTGTGAATATATTGAGTTTTCTGAGTTATGCAAGCCAACTGTTCGATAAGAATACATCAAAGGAAATGCAAGTAACTAAATAATCTAAGAATAATTCGTGTGTGTGTGTGTGTGTGTGTGTGTGTGTGTGTGTGTGTGTGTGTGTGTGTGTGTGTGTGTGTGAAGTGTTTCAGGTTCACAGAATGAAAGATATGCACAAGGATGAGCAAAGTTGTGTTGATTACAACGGGTCTTTGGGTTGTTAAGATGGAATCTATTACATGTTTTAACTATGTTAAGGTAAATATCAACAAGACAATGCACTAATAAAACATATAGACATAGAAAATAGTTGTAACACCTTGACAGTAGATGCTGGATACATTCGGTAATGGAAATACAATCACGCCGAAAAAAGAAACAGAAACTAAGATCTTCCACACAATACCATTTGATATCAAATGCCAATGTCTTCCAGTGAAAAGTCATAAAGGTATCTTTCAACGCTGACAAAAACATACAAAACTGAGCGTTGGTTCTGTTTCTACGTACATGAGACTGGTAGATCTTTTGAGATTAGATCCAAGGAACACATGCCAACACTCAAAAACGTATATACATATATCACTCATTGCCTCCAACTTGTAGGAAACTAAGCACCATACTGACAACGCATCGATCAGCATCCTACGTACCCAACCTAAACGCAGATCCTTGAAACATTCCTAATATTCAGACATCATATGAAACAATCTGAGTCCATACTAAATGACAAAAATTACATTTACAGCTAAACATACACACACTCACACATGAACGCTCACACATGAACACACAGAGAGACAGACAGAGAGAGAGAGATAGAGAGAGAGAGAGAGAGAGAGAGAGAACTTACCTGTGCCATCCTTACGAATTTATCACGAATTATTTACTTATCTTCATGTCTATTTGGTATTTTCCAGTTGAATGATTAACTTGCATAGCTCAAGAATCTCAAATGATCCATCCAAAAACCTACAGTTGGTGCCCCAAATCAGCCTGATTTACACACCTCTGTTTATGGTAGTAAGAGAATATTAATTACCTGAATACATTTAATTCCTCATCAGTGTATTTCTTCATCGTTTACTTAGTAATAGCATGTAACAGATGTAATTCTGACAAATCGACAGTCCTGGTATATTGAAAACTTTGTTCTCCTTTCGTCACTTGTCTCATCGTCTATATGAGATGCGTCACATAAATTGTTATTTAGGTACAATTTTCTCACTGTTTGAAACATAATCATTACACTTAATCTTTTCAGTATGATTACATAAATGAATACATAGTTTAAGTTGTATAAACTCGACTGAAAATGATTAATGTACCACTTGAAATATTTAATCAAACTTATCCATTCATCTACTAAACCAATCATCTCCACAATTCGTTAAGGCTTACTCCGGAATAATTGCTTTGCTTTGTTATTTGTATTTTATACTTAGAAATGGTGTTTCAGATTTTTTTCCGGGATATTCTTTGCCCATATCAATTTCTGGAACCATATTTAATTGCAAATTGTGACATCTTGTTATGTATCGTATTACGACAGAGACAGGATCGTGTGATCATTGGTTGAGGTGTTTCGCTTTAGTTGTTTTACTTGAACGTTTGTATTTGCGTTCAGTTTTTAGTCAAAAACCTCCACAGAGCCGTGTTCTGATAAGAAAGTGTTGTTCCTCTACTTGACAGTGTCACATGTTATCCTATAGTCGAAACACGGCACATAAATGTCACATTAATACAAATCAGTTCATCTGATGATAGAGATTTAAATCTCAGAAACGCACTGTCGAATTAAATTCAACAGAAACCGATAACAGTTAACGTGTTTCATTCCACTGAAAATAACTAACAAGGAAAACACGATTACATGAAATTACTAGATCTGACAGAAACGAAATGTACTAAACCGACGAGTTACATAATAATTTATCCATTTGAGAACAGTAATTCATGTCAGTGGACTAACACTCGACACTGAGGTAGTCTTTGTAAATCGTAATGGTGGAGAAAATGGCCACCTAACTTTGCTTCGTGGGAAAAAAAAAGAGGCTGGGCTTCAGAGTTCTTGACCACTAGGCATTATAATATTTTCCAGATCGAAATCAAATGAAAACCTTTCTATTAAGTCTGATTGACAGAAGGCTAACGTGCTGAAATGTAGATCTGTCTGTCGATTTTTCACATGGACTTCGACGTCTCTCTTGAGATATGTACCCATGTGCCGACATCGAAAATCCCTGCCTTCTTTCCTCTCATTGCCACAATTAGCGATTACCCTCAAACACGACATTATACTGCGCCAGACACAACAAAGGTATATCCCACAAACAATATGATAAAAGCGGAAGACGTGCAGGTTGCACAAATAAAGTTTCTGGAGGAAACCGAATAACTAAGTAGACGTACTTAGCAGTTGATGAAGGGCATTAAAAGAAATGATTACTTGAGTAAGGAAGAGGAAAAGGAATAAAATTCCTAATCTTCAGATGGAGTCACATTACCTAGTCAGTCGGAAAACCTCATTCGCCATTAACCAGCAGACGGAATGTCTTGTTTTTCTTTTCTTTCTCATTGATTCAAGAATGTATCTCAAGAAAGTTCCCTTCCTTCTGTTCTACTTCGGTGCGGGACCTATAAAAACTAACCTGTGAACAACGTAATCATACGCAATCCGTATCTACCGTTAAATATTTAGTCAAAAGAAAAATTAGGTAGAGACAAGTTACCCATGGAAAGCATATCTTAATACACGAAACGATGCTATGGGTGAATCACTTTTGCATCCTGTCGAACTGAATGGGTGAGTTTTGTGATTCAATGTTGATAGTTGAGAATAATAAAGAGTTCCATTCATAAGGAAAGGCAAAGTTGCCGCTGCCTTTAATCATTGAACTCAATTTTGTATTGTGACCAAAAAATTAATGTGAGTGAAATTTACTTCAGCGACTGTGTGATCACCAGCTTGACCTTAAAGATAGTTCCTTTTCTTTTACATATGTGTGATATCATTGTTGTGAATCTGAACACATACTTGTTCTTCGGATTTTATTCTGTAACTTGACCTGTTTGTCATTCACATGGGAAAGTAAATGTATAAAATTCAAAAATCATTCTGCTTATTTCCCTACCATTACTAATTATTTTCCAAAGAAACTAAATCTTTAACAACTAAATTAGTGTAGAAACGGTCTAAGTTACTGAAATGAAATTTTTAAAATCTATTTTTTACGGTTCTCCGCACGAATTTTTTATATCTATGGGAAAATACTACTAATCTCCACTAACTATAAACCAGAACATTTCTTCCGAATCGAACAGGTCTGCAAAAACAGAGTACAGTGTTACTTCGATCTGCGATGTGTTTCAGCTCAGTTTCATTCTCAGATAACGTGCCATGGAGAATTTACTGCGTAACATATAATACTCGTACCGTCGTTCGGCATACGCAATCATATCTCTTCTCAAGATAGCCAGCAAGTCACGGAACCCATTTTCCACGCCGTTGAGTTTATGAGGATGATATTTCACGTTTCCGCTCGTGCAGCAATTGACTTCTATCAAAGCCTATTATCTATATTATGCTAGCAGAGCATAGACATTATAAGACTCATGAAAAGGTTTTCACGCAGTTTGTCTTAAATGTAATGGTGAATCGTTATCGTTAACACACTGTAACGTTCCCTCTTTCTGTTTATTTAGGTTTGATTTGTTTGATTGTTATTCTTTATTTCTATTATTCGGAATCTTTTTTTAAAAATTAAATTGAGCCTGAAACTTACGTAATAAATACTTCGCGTGAATTACGATTTGCAGCATAAACAAAAATTAATTTCGGAAATGTAATCCACTGAATATTAAAAGTAAAGCTTTTGAACAACGCGCGTGACTGACTAGATACATTCAGAGGGTACGTACATTCGCGTGCGAGTGGTTGCGGTCTGATGAGAAATTTTCATTGTGAAATAATTTCGTCGTAACGCACTCGGAGATTGTGAACGTACATTCAGAGTAGAGGCACGTACGTTCTATCATTCCCCGTGGCCTGGGTAAAAGAATGGCAATTATTTAAACCTAAGAGTATTTCTTTTGCGTCGGACTAGTATTTTTATAAGAAAAAGAAGATTGCAGGTTCTGAATGTCTCGGCAAAACGAATCGGAAGTAATTTTAGCGGCCACGAAAGGAAAGTAGAGAGCACAATCACGTACCTCTATTGTTGAGCAGCGCCGTTTTGAAGATCTTCGGTTCCATCTAAAACTCGCCTTCTCTGCTTAACATAAATACTCCATAGGCATGGGAATAAGGCTTGTTGTGCGATGAAAATAATATAAAACACATCTTGCGTCTTTTAACTCATTCATTTACCACACACACACACACTAGTAATTAGACAGTACGACATCCCACCAGCCCATCAGAACAAAAAGGTAGTCGTTCATACCAGAAATAAAAAACGAAGGGCGAAATTGTTCCTATGTCTCTCAAAGATAAAAAGTTTACCAGATATTTCTCTGGTGTGTCACTGGAACAATTTTTCAGCACCTCTGCGATTAAATCACAATATTTTCAGTTCCTTTACAACACGAATTCTAAGTTATTTTTTTAAAGAAAGCACCTTCACGAAGTACACATCAGTCATGTTCGCTTCGCAGATACACGTCCTGCAATCGCACAGCTACGAAAGAGTTCGACCAGTTACTACCCCTGTGTTCATCAGAAATGACCGATGCATCTAGATTATAGAACGTTAGGTGACACACGAGAGATTCTCTTAAATTAGTGAACATTGTCTCCAGCGACGGCATAGCTTCCCATAAATTACTGTATTATGTCTGTCATGTCTATCAACGTTTCAGTGTGAGACAGACTAGCATCCAAACATGTTAAAAATGTAAAATATTCAGCACGATATAAACAGCACGCACAATTACTACGCTTAACGCTTCGAATACTTGTATTCTGTTTTCAAAGTTAATTAAGGCTAAAACATACGACACTATAACACTATGTTGACAAATATCACTTTTTTCGCCTAACAAGGAGAGTCCCTTTTTACGTGACATGTGAACTTATTGTCCGGCGGACATTATTTGAGGTAAGACTCTCGAGGGCAGCAATATATCCACATAAGGGGACATCGAGGGTTTATGTTCAGAGTCAATATGCTGTTATCTAAAGCACCTTTATATTTGTTCTCTCAGTCGCTACCCCCTTCCACTGTCCTGGTAATTAATTCAAAACAGTCCCCTTGTCCTAACTTAGGATTCTCGACAGTCATCTTCCAACTTTCGCGTTTGCGTTTAAGATGTTTTTGGAATTTTTTATGTTTCTATACGTTCCGCTTCTTGTGGACATTTTCCTGTTTGTGTTACTCGGGCGGTAAGATCGACCACACGAAGACGTACTCAATCGACATGGGAAGATGAGAAATTTATGGCACAGGCTGACTAAAAGGACTCGCTTGATACGATATTCGTATCCAAATTCAGATGTAACAACCGCAGTTATATACATGTGATTCACCCCCTTGTAAGATCCTTACTCCGGCATTTCGCCTGAAATTGTTAAGAGTATTTCATCAGTACGATAGCTTTTATTCATCAGATGCCGTGAAAATCTTTTTAAATGCATAAGTAAATATTAAATCTCAGTTCTAATTCCCTTGTAGCGTGTTTTCATTTTCATTTGCCACCTACGTTCTGTCTGCATTGGCCAGTTTTGTACGTGCTTCGACTGCCGTCATTATGCAATCTCTTACGTGCTGTTTCGTCTGATGTGTGTCTTCAATTTTTTGTACACATGAGTTAGGTAACAGTGCGGCAATTTTGTGTCAATGTTATGACCTCTATACATCCGTTGTTCATCTGCTCTTCTATATTTGCGGATAATTTCATTTTAGAGAAACTTTCTTTGTTACTGCCCAATTTCAACCCCTCTACATTTCCTATATGCTGATACTTATCCTGGAATTTTCTAGGTTTCCGATAACTTTCCGTATTCTACGATTTCAACGCCAGTAGCGAAGTAATCTTTTCTGCATTTGCTACACCACATTTAAAGTTATCTCTTTGCTGTCTTTAAGTAAGTTTCGTTTGTTACATCTTCTTCCTGCGCGATCTCTGATTTTCGTTCCTTCAACATGTTGCCCTTCCATTGTTTCTGTTGCGTTTTCTTTACGTATTGAACTCTCCACTGGCTTTGAATTGGCACCAGGTATCGTCAGTAATTGTGTATACTCTGCCAATCGTAACAGTTTCGTTGTTCAGTGTCCCGTGGATCTCGTATTTCGCTCTTGTCCTGAAGTTGGATGCCCTGTGCTCGGACAAATTAAATTTAACTTTCTTACACGAGTGTTGCGATTGGTAATAAACATTTGTTTTTAATTATACTCTTCTCCTCTATAATAAAACCTAAGAAAGTTCTACGTGCCACTGCTCTTGAGTCAGGTAACTGAGAAGTACTTTAATTAAACCTTTGAACATTTCAAACATGACGACCTTTTTGTCTTGAACGTTTGATTAGTAATTTTTAATTATGGGCAGTTACTCAACCCTGACCGTATACAACACACGTTTTATTGACTTTTTTAAGTACACAAATCTTAAAATGAAGCATATATGTCAACTAGTCTAATGTAATCTATATATTTACGTTTTGTTGGGGTTTATATAAAATCAGTGAACATTTTGGATAATACTGATGTAAATGATGCTGTGCCATAGTCCAGTATTTTTTGAGACGAGCAGGTAAAAAGCTGACAGCTAGAGTGGGAACTAAAAATATGCATAAAGAGAGCATAGTTTCGATAACAGAGTAATGGGTTCTATTTTCTTGATTTTAGAAGTATTTTCATACAGTAAATTAAGCTTGAAGTTCCGAGACGAGTGCTGAAGAAATATTGTTATAGGAAAGTGAAGAACCGATGTTGTTTTAGAAAGTTAGCAGTGAGCGTAACAAAGATGTTGCTACACACAGAGTAATGGTTTCTCGTCACTGAACTTTCTTGACATATTATTCAATATGTAAACTATTCGTAGCAGAAGACTGCTGTAAAGGAGATAAAGAGGAAGAAGGGTAGAATAATATGGAGGAAAGATGGGTTAGAATTTGTCAGTGCTGAAGTTTATGATGGAAAAAAAAAGAAAATTATTATCTTAGCAGAGCAAGAATTAACTTTCATTAAAGAAGTTCGACAGAATAACAGAAGAGACGACGGCACAGAAGTTGTGATTTGTTGGACGGAGGGAAGAGAAACGTAGGTCGACTGTGGGTTACATATGAATTTGTATGTAGAAGGTATACGCTACGTTAATTTTTTCGGTAGGGAGACAAATAAAGCAGAACCAATATTATACAGGCATAGTGTTGAAAGCGAAAGTTTTACAACAGCAGTACTCTCCGCCATTTAAAATAATTAATTGTGTGAAAGTACACACTTGCTTGCAATACCTGTGTGTGTTTTTACAGATATCCCATCTGAAGTGACTTAATACACTTTATGTCAATGAACTGTTTTGTTCGAGGCGTTAGCAAAAATAATATTTTTTCACTAATTTACAAACCATGAATGCAAATGTTGTCCATTAAAAATCGCTGTAACCACATTCCACCCACAGCTATTACGATTGTCTTAGGAACTGTTATATTCTTAGAAACTGCTACCTTTTCTCAACAACACCCGATGTGTCTACGAGGAAATAATAATACGCATCTTCCATATTTCACTGAGGGTAATAATTTAAGATATTCATAAATTATGCAAAGAAATCAGAACCGTTTCTTATACAGAAAGCTGTAAAAATTGACTCAAGTTATCTGCACTCCATGTACACATTTGGGAACTATGCGACGGCAAAGAACATCGATGGTGGCCGACTGAGGCCATTTGTAATTGTCTATGCGTGTCAGTTCACTTAGTAGCTCCTGACAAGGGTCCATTGTTACCTGTCAACAAAAAACTCTTATGTACATTCGTGGGTGTGCTGAGGGAGAAAAATAGAGCAATCCCTATATTTGTGCCCAATTTCTATTTTAAGGGGTGAAACGCACCCCCAAATCTAATCTTGCAATGATGATATTTTAAAAAAATGTTTTTTTTTATAAAAGTTTAGATGTAATTAATGTTCTCGAAAACTGTATAATCAAATTTTTTGTTAATTTGCTATTTTGCATAATATCCCACCCTCATAAAGTAATTTTCAATTGTGAAAAATTTTTTAGAACATAAATTAAAGAAGCTTTCAAGCCAAATACATCTCTGTGTAATGAAGCTGGTTTCTGAAATTCAATATTTGAATACAATGTTTGGAAAAAGCTGTTCAAAATGTGTTGCCAGAGTATTTTCATTATATTTAATTAATATATTAAAAATTCATTACTACTCTATTATTTATTTAACTTACATTTGTTTTATGTTTGTAATTATTAATCGTCGTTTTACATTCATTTCATATTTCAAATACGTGTATTTTGCCAATTGAACATTACAAGAAACACATTATTTTCATAGAACCGATCTACAATAATGATAATCTGAAAGGAACTGCTGAAAACATATCATTCTTTTACACAATGATCATAAAATGAACTCAGTTTCTTCACGCAATATACACGACGGAGAAGGCAATATAAAACAAAATTCAGCCGGATTTGATATTGTCGTGGATGGTCCCATAAAATTCTAATTTCTATCAGACATATTTCAGTACATTGGTAAGTCCTGTTTATGTACTAGTGACTCCAGCTTGATTGTATTGATTCTCAAGTGGAGATTGGCATCATAATCATTCAACAGAACTAGATCTGAAGGATTCACATAAAATTCTTCCAGCATCGAATGTTGTGTACATCCCATGTGTGAGACACTAATTATTTTCAATTATCAGATTACACATGTGTGGAATGGTAAACTAAAAAACAAACAACAGAATGAATGTAACGCATAAAATAACAGTTTCAGGTATAAGACGTATACAAGTAGATTACGTAATTGGAATAGTAATAAACGTTTAGATATTCAAATTAATTGTGTTGAAAATAATTCTACAGTACATTATGCACAGCACATAGTTTGAAAATGGCATTTCATAAACCATTTTTACTAGACAGGTGTGTATGTGACTTGAAATTTAATTTAACGTAGTTTCTAACAAACTTTTTCGTTTTGTTAGTGTACTTGATGGTAGTAGCGTATTTTGCAGAATCTCAAATTATTACAAAAATTTATAATACAGGTTCCAAGAACATTAGATTGCACTCAAGAGCCAAAGAAACTGGTACACCTGCCTAATATCGTGTAAGGCCCCCGCGAGCACACTGAAGTGCCACAGCAGGACGTGGCATGGACTCGACTAATGTCTGAAGTAGTTCTTGGGGGAATTGACACCATGAATCCGGCAAGGCTGTCCATAAATCCGTAAGAGAACAGGGGGTGGAGATCTCTTCTGTGCAACACGTTGCAAGGCATTCCAGATATGATCAATAATGTTCATGTCTTGGGAGTTTGGTGGCCAGGCGACGTGTTTAAACTCAGACGAGAGTTCCTCGAGCCACTGTGCAGCAATTCTGGACGTGTGGGCTGTCACATTGTCCTGCTGAAATTGCCAAGTCCATCGGATTGCACGATGGACATGAATGGATGCAGTGATCAAACGGGATGCTTACGTACGTGTCATCTGCCAGAGTCGTATGTAGACGTATCAGGGGTACCCTATCACTCCAACTGCACGTTCCCCACACTATTACAAGGCATCCACCAGCTTGAACAGTCCCCTGCTGACACGTAAGGTCCATGGACTCATGAGGTTGCCTCAATACCCATACAACTCTATCTGCTCGATACCATTTGAAACGACACTCGTCCAACCAGGCAGCGTATTTCCAGTCATCAACAGTCCAATGTCCATGCTGGTGGGCCCAGGGGCAGCGTAAAGGTTTGTTTCGTGCTGTTCTCAAGGGTACATTAGTGGGGCTTTGGTTCCCAGTACCCATATCGATGATGTTTCGTTGAATGTTTCGAACGCTGACTCTTTTTGACTGCCCACCATTGAAATCTGCAACAGTTTGCGGAAGGGCTGCACTTCTGTCACGATGACGGACGATATTCAGTCGTCGTTGGTCCCGATCTTGTAGGATCTTTTTCCGACCGCAGTGACGTCGAAGATTGGTTGTTTTAGCAGGTTCCTGATATTCATGGTAAACTCGTGAAGTGGGAGTACCAAAAAATTCCCACTTCATCGCTCTACCTCGGAGATGCTGTGTCCCACTGCTCTTGCCCCCGACTATAGCACCACGTTGAAATTCACATACATCTTGATAACCAGCCATTGTAGCAGCAGTAACCGATCTAACGACGGCGCCACACTTGTAGTCTTATGTAGGCGTTTCCGCAGCGCCGCATTCTGGCTCTTAACATACATCTGTATTTCAATACCCATGCCTATACCAGTTTCTTTGGTCTTTCAGTGCGTTATCGTTTGGAAGATATTCCCTCTAAACGTAAAATGCCAAATCATCATTCCGGGTGTGTTTTGATCGTTAATAGTGAAATTGGGCGTAAAAAAACAATGACGTGATATATTATTTTGCCCCGTGTATGTACCCACCAAGTTTCACCAAGATCGTTTATTGCCACTTGGGAATGTTCCTTCGTGAGTGTGCAGACGCATTGTGCATGTTCTGCTTTAGCGAAAATTGAAAGTGTGCTTACTCGGATGCTAGTTGTGTTATTGTACATTCTATATCTCATCTGCACTGTAGCAGAACATTGGTGATCTACAACAATAATGATCGCGTCAGTTCGGGATATTTACGGTTACTGCGCAAGTACAATGCTGCTGTCGTGCCGCACTTTGTCCATTCAGATTCAAGACGCCATACAGGATTTCTCGTGCCACAGTACACGGGGTTGTGGACAGAACCTTTCATGCAACTCAAGTTCTCAAAAGCGACAGTGACGCTTTTGGGGACAGTGATCCTAGTTCCGTTCATTGGAGTGGGTCGGACCACTAACTCCATGAATTCGCAGTGGGCCCTACTTCGATCGCATACCGTGCTACTTTTGAGCCACATCAATCCAACCAGTTCGATTTACGTTGTCCCGCTCTCGCCGAGGTATCATTCGTCCAACGTCTGAATTCATTCGCTCCGGGCCTCAGTCAGGCACTGGAGTCGATTTCGAATCCGCCGAATGTGCATCAAGTCCTGTCTTGTATGGAGCCTAATAGCGCTGCCGTTCTGCTTCTATGGATGTCTTGGCAACTTACTAGAGTGAGGATGGCATGAGCTGCCTTTTGGGTCGGATCAACCAAGCCTGTAGTCCCCCACAGTGGAAAAATTTTCACTTTTAGTGATATAACTGGCAGCAGAAAATTCCGCACATTGCTTAGTCACCTGGATGAAGTCACGGGTACAGTGATATCTTCCCCGTTCTGCCCTCGGATATTAAATACGAGTTTGCTAAAACAGCGCACATTCTCTGATTGACCCATTCCATGGAAGGACAATTAACTGCGTCATATACGACGAAGATTTAAAGGCCAGGACTCCGTCACAACTATAGAGTCGGTTACGAACTCAAACTGATTTGCTCCTCATGCCCGACCACACACTATGAGTAGTGAAGCTTCCTCTGCAAGTTAAACTGGCCCTGGTCGCCCACGAGCAAGACCCATTAGATGAGAGACGCAGACATGTGGATAGAACACTTTCCATCATTCATTTTCAAGAGTGCGACGAACGTGACTTGCAACCACAGCAGGTGCACAAGCGACTTTCGGCCTCCATGAGCTGAACCGACGTCACCTGCCCTCCACCTGCCCACGAAAGTTTGAAGCAACGACCCATGTATCACAACAACGAACCCCTGCCCATTCGACATCCGCGCAGCACCCACGTCTGCACACAATTTAGTCTCCTGATGCCAGACACTATCCCGTGACTGCGCTTGTAACTTTAATCCCCAATGTGACTTCTCAAACACGACGCACGGTTCTCAGAAGGCGTGCCCAATCGCGCAAGACATGTAAGCCGGAACAACGACGCCAGGCTCTAGGCCACTACGTTCTCACCGTCTGCCACCGTGGTATGTGGAATTTTCCATATAATTTTAATGATAGTGATATGATTCTCCCCTTGAACGCCTTGAATGCGTAGTTTGCTATCCATTGCACTCATAACCGGAATAAGCTCCTATGTAGCATTAATAATAATTCGTTGTATGTCCTCAAAGTATCCCCTAGCATTATCAGAGGTAAGCATGCAGTAAATCGGCGGTACTCTTCTCCTGTTCTGCCCATAGACTCGTCTACGAACCATGCAGCATTTTCTAAACCATTCATATAATGAGACATACATTCCTGGAAATGGAAAAAAGAACACATTGACACCGGTGTGTCAGACCCACCACACTTGCTCCAGACACTGCGAGAGGGCTGTACAAGCAATGATCACACGCACGGCACAGCGGACACACCAGGAACCGCGGTGTTGACCGTCAAATGGCGCAAACTGCGCAGCATTTGTGCACCGCCGCCGTCAGTGTCAGCCAGTTTGCCGTGGCATACGCAGCTCCATCGCAGTCTATAACACTGGTAGCATCCCCCGACAGCGTGGACGTGAACCGTATGTGCAGTTGACCGACTTTGAGCGAGGGCGTATAGTGGGCATGCGGGAGGCCGGGTGGACGTACCGCAGAATTGCTCAACACGTGGGGCGTGAGGTCTCCACAGTACATCGATGTTGTCGCCAGTGGTCGGCGAAAGGTGCACGTGCCCGTCGACCTGGGACCGGACCGCAGCGACGCACGGATGCACGCCAAGACCGTAGGATCCTATGCAGTGACGTAGGGGACCGCACCGCCACTTCCCAGCAAATTAGGGACACTGTTGCTCCTGAGGTATCGGCGAGGACCATTCGCAACCGTCTCCATGAAGCTGGGCTACGGTCCCGCACACCGTTAGGCCGTCTTCCGCTCACGCCCCAACATCGTGCAGCCCGCCTCCAGTGGTGTCGCGACAGGCGTGAATGGAGGGACGAATGGAGACGTGTCGTCTTCAGCGATGAGAGTCGCTTCTGCCTTGGTGCCAATGATGGTCGTATGCGTGTTTGGCGCCGTGCAGGTGAGCGCCACAATCAGGACTGCATACGACCGAGGCACACAGGGCCAACACCCGGCATCATGGTGTGGGGAGCGATCTCCTACACTGGCCGTACACCTCTGGTGATTGTCGAGGGGACACTGAATAGTGCACGGTACATCCAAACCGTCATCGAACCCATCGTTCTACCATTCCTAGACCCGCAAGGGAACTTGCTGTTCCAACAGGACAACGCACGTCCGTATGTATCCCGTGCCACCCAACATGCTCTAGAAGGTGTAAGTCAACTACCCTGGCGAGCAAGATCTCCGGATCTGTCCCCCATTGAGCATGTTAGGGACTGGATGAAGCGTCGTCTCACGCGGTCTGCACGTCCAGCACGAACGCTGGTCCAACTGAGGCGCCAGGTGGAAATGGCATGGCAAGCCGTTCCACAGGACTACATCCAGCATCTCTACGATCGTCTCCATGGGAGAATAGCAGCCTGCATTGCTGCGAAAGGTGGATATACACTGTACTAGTGCCGACATTGTGCATGCTCTGTTGCCTGTGTCTATGTGCCTGTGGTTTTGTCAGTGTGATCATGTGATGTATCTGACCCCAGGAATGTGTCAATAAAGTTTCCCCTTCCTGGGACAATGAATTCACGGTGTTCTTATTTCAATTTCCAGGAGTGTATTTTGTGAGAGTTGATGCTATACTGACATTATGCCTACAATCAATCTCTACCCCACTAAGTTCATATTGTATTTCCTGGAACAGGAACGCTAAAGCAATAAGTGTAAGCTTTGATCCCACTGTGTGATTATCACTCATTTCTTAAACGTTCCATACAAATATATGGAACTCCTGCATGGAAGAGTTAGGCTTCTGGTTTCTGGATGACATTCCTATTTCTTTGTTCTTGTTAAATGTTGTTGAAGCATAAGGTTTGTGAGAGAACTATTCCTTACGTATGGTCCGGTCATCATATTCCACTGCGTGAGATCTATTGAGCGCCGACGAGACTAGAATAGAAGGGAGAACCGATAGAGGTACTCAGGGTACCCTCCGCCACACACCGTCAGGTGGCTTGCGGAGTATGGATGTAGATGTAGATGTAGATTAGGAGGTTTCAAGCCCACTGATTTTAGAAACTCGTAGTTCGTACGTGTTATATCACGTTGCCGTTCTGCTGCGAAGTGCTGTGCTGTGCGCGCTGGTTTTATGCCTTGCACCCAATCTACATGCAGTCGTACAGTGATATCCTCACCACGAAATTCAACAAGCTGGCTATCCTGGTCCACAATACGCAGCTCCAGATAGTCTAATGACTGAACTGACAATGGAAGGTACATGACGTTGGTAGGAGTCTCAACAATTTTATATCCTGTTGCAACTCATGGGTAGAAGCCGGAAAGTGAATGAACCAATCTATAGTTGAGATTTTCCACACTGGTTTAAAACTTAGTTTAATTCGTTAGTATCGTATGCACCACGTTCAGTTTCCACAATTTCGCTTCTACCATTAAATTCCAGACGAAGTTTATTGTTAATCTCTGTGATATTTAGGATGGTGTTGTTTGCCTCTAGTTCAGTCATCGCGGTAGTCTATTCTCCAATGCGGTCGGGAAGTAATTCGTACATAATACAGACGACCATTCTCGTAAAGTCAGAATGTACTAAATTGCATCGAAGCATAAGTTGGTGAGTGGATGCTTAATACTCGTCGTTATATATCATTCTTAAAAGTCAGGAGGAACATGATGCGTAGACAACCAGACAGGGACGTGTTAATTTCGGAACACATGTCTCCTGCCTGTAAAGAAACATTGTAATTTTTGTGCAGGTCGCCGAATGAATCGAAAGAGTATATTCATATTTCTTTTTTTTAACATATGCTTAGTTCCAGGTCCTCCTGCTACATATAGATTAATAATTCAGTATTCTCCTGGTTTCCGCATAGTCTTCGATAATGTATTCCTGATAAACACACTTCAGTGTCTCGAATTTCTTCTTAAAGAACATAAATAGATCTGTATTTGTAAACGCCCTGTCTGATGGGACTGATAGGGGGCTTTTACTTTTAGTTTATGAGGAGACCTAGACCTATCTTGTCTGGTTTCAGTACAGCCCTTTTCCGATGGCTGCTGCCTCCACCATGCGATTATGTCTCTTTACCTCCTGCAGTTGCTCCTTAGAGTTTCGTGCACTCTTTACTGTCCTGGCAATAATCTCAACACCCACAGCCAGTGAACCCACCGCCGAGAGGCCGGCTAGGGCAGAAATGAGGAAAGGAATAATTCCACCCGATGTCTTGGTTGTAGGTTTAGTCGATCCTTTTTTTCTCGTTTCTTTCTGCTTCAGGACGCATTAAGCTGCATACTACCCCGTCAGGATACAGTTTCTCATGCACCTTTTGGTTCTCATCTTCTTCTTTACGACCCTACGTGCAGCGCTCATAGCTTGGCTGTACTGCTTCACCCCCAGGCTCAACTTACGTTTATGACGTATAGTGTTTCCTTCCGCAAATCTGCAAATCACTGACCTATATCAATATTCCTTCTCGCACGTATTGTCTTAGCTTTATCAGCTAAAATTCGATCAGCAACCTCACGTGATACTGGCTAATAAAGCCATTTAACTAACACTCTATTCCCTCGACGCCGTGTGACCCTCTCTACGAGATACACATATGGTTCCGAGATCTTCTGTAACACTTCTATGTAAAAGCATCTTGCAATTTCAGTGCCACGGCTGTCCTTCAAGAGGATAGGCTCTATGGTTATTTCTCCGCACTTTGGAAACTGTGAATATCTAGGTTGACCAGTTGGGCATATACGACTTCTCAAATGTTGCTTTGTGCTTTGAAATACATACTAAATCACACAATAAATTTCTGTTTGCATGCACCCAGCATTTTAATACGATTATATACTGTATGTAGAAGTCTGAAATTACACACATCGAATAGTCGCATTTTTATTGTGTGATTTCTGGTTTTATTATAGAGTGCAATTATTAGCGGGAGGGTAACGGTCCATTTGTGTGAGCCACAAAGATTGAATCACTTCCAAATTTGGGCGTTCACTGTTCTGTTCAGACTATCCATGATACTCGCTATCAGGTGGGTGAATGTCGGGTAGTGATGTATTCCACGCCACTCCAGAGCAGTCTTGAAATATGTATTGTAAAATTTCTCCACCGTAATCTGTTTGAAGGGTTTCTGGGATTCGATTCGTACCCCCCTGCAGCAGTCGCTCAATCGCAGGCGTGACATTACTGTCTGTTTTCGCTTTCATGTTTAATGACCAGGAAGATTTAGAATAAGTGTGAATGACCATTAAAATATGTCTGATTCTGTTATTCACACGTGAATATTCCCCCTTGTCGACAAGATCTGCCTGCCACAGGTAGTCCAAACCTTTAACCATAAAATATCTTCGAGAGTAAGTTTTGCTTGCTGGTTTGTGCAGTAACTGAACTACAGTCTCCATACTTACCTACGTACTTATATGTTGATACTTGTCCCTGTCAGCTCAGAAGTTATTGAAAAACTTCATTCGAACTAGCTGTATTACGAGCTGTAGCTAATGCTATGAGGAGTCCTAGTCGATCTATTAGCTCCCGGGATCGTCACAATATACATATTGCTGGAGACGATTGTTCCCTGTTTTATGCTGAATGTCAAAACCATCACCACTGCTATTTTTTTCACCATCCAGTATAGGTTTTATAATGGATTTGTATTTCACATTGCTCCAGATATTTGGCTTCTTACGCAGATCAGTCAAAAGCAATATTTCACGCTACATTTTCACATCTTTAGCGAATAATTTACAGCTTTTTTTCTGGGCCTTGTTAAAATAAAGTTCAGTAGTCCAGGTTTTCTTTGTCTATCGTCGATCTGTACTGTTTTCTCATTTAAAGTTATAGATTGCGTGCCCAACATGTATGGTTTTTCACCACTGATACCGAAAATTTGGTCTATCCTAGGGTCGTTATGACGGTTAATGAAATGGGCTCTGGCGTCACCATCATCGCTGTGGAATTTTGCTGAGATTTCATCTTGAGATTCAGTAACTGGTCTAAAGGATTCTCGCAGTGTTTGCTCCTGCTTCACATGCCCTACCCTGAGCACCCGTCACTTGTCTCGAATGGCTTTCCATGCCTCGATGACTTTACGCTTAGTCGACATCGCGTTGTATACAAATTACAAATCGGATATCTGTGTAGTGTGAGGATATATATATACATGCGCTCTTCTTCTTCTTATGCTGCTCCCGTCTCTCCATAACACGTATTTTCTCTTCAGCTAAGTCGCCTAATTTGTTGTCAATTGCATTAACGCGTTCATACAAAGTTCCTTTCTCAACAACAGTTATTTCCCCTTCATCTGATTCGCTTACCTCCTTTTCGATTGCAGTAACCCGACCGCACAGTGTGTTGTTCAGTCTCAGGAGGTTATGCCAGTACGTCTCTAGTCTTTGCAAATGCCTCCAACTTTATGTTCGAGAGTTTGAATTTTCGCGCCAATGCACAAGTGAATATACTGTCTATGCACATCCATTCTATCAGACTGAGCTCTCAGTTCAGGTGCATATTTATCCAAGGTGATGCCTGTACTGATGTACTCATCTCTTTCCATTGTTCTACAGGAACTGCTGGAAGTTCCATCTGTACCTGTCAGTATACAGTTTCTTTGTTTTATCAATAAGGAGAAACCCATACTGTAGTGATTCCAGGATTCTGCACATACATTTACAAAATCATTGCACGACGTATCGGTTCTTACATGATCCTGGTGAATGTGTTTTAAATTTAGGTTGTCCTGTTTGAATGCTACAATTAGGTTTGCATTATTCCTCACCAGCTGCTTTGCAATTCTGGAATGCTCCCTCATATGTCTGACGCAGATAAAATACATCAACAGCCATTTGGCGACCAAAACTAAAATATCGACCGATTTCCCACAGCAACATCGTCCAATATAAACACTGTCTTTGGCTTTACTTTTTACAATGGAGGGATATCACTGCTCTTACTGAATATCGTGTATGTCACACTATATGCACCCTGCAATATCTCCTGTAACAGTTGGTATTTGAGTTGAAAATGTGTATTTTCAAAAACATACACATACATGCTCAAAGCAGACTGCGTCCGTATGTGTTAGCAGCAACATGGCGCAGTTGGATGGACCTACAATTACTGCAGGTAAATTGTCTGGAAGGAGTACACCAATCTTCGTCCTCTGTTCTTGCACACTGTCACAGTTCTAGTCACTTACAACGTCAGGTACTGGCGTGCAGTGAGTTTTTATAGTAAATAATGAACACTAGTCCCTGCCTTGGTACTAACTATGTCAGGTATTGGCGTGCGATGGGCGTTTTCAGAGAATTTAGTTAGATGACATCATCCTCTCTTGTAGCATGTTTGCAGTAAAAATACTTGTCGAAACAGCTTTAGTACTTGCAGTATTAAGAGAAGCAAGAAATTAAAAAAATACACAGTTACATATATTTTTATTCAGTAATCATTCAAGGGATGCACTACATTAACAGATTCTTTCTTTATCTTAACACCAGTTCAGAATATCAAAAATGAAGCCCTATTGTAAGTACAGAATTCAGCATGTATTTCTCTAAAACGTATTGGCAGTACATTAGTTTTCGTTGGCACCGTATTGGCCCACTGTTCAGAGTCATCTATATGCATACTGTTCGTACTTAGATACTCTGCAATGTCCCTATACACAGCTTTAGCACACAGCAGCCTTTTGTTCAGTCTTTCCAACACAGTGTACAGCACCATGTGTAGAACGAACAAGATTTTAGCAATGGAGTGCTGTAGATAAATGGATGTGTCACCCAATTTCACGTGGAGAGCAGAGTCATTGTGCACTTATGTAATGGATAGAGTTAGAGCAGCACAGTAAATGTACGGAGGAAGACAGCTCGGATGATACTTGAGGGTAAATTGCTGCTTGATGTAGGTTTTGGCACAACACAGTTCTTCCCATTCGACCTTCATAAACCGCATTTTAACACTTTTAGCTGCATTCTCGATCTCTGTCACAACACGCCAGTGTCAGTTTGCGGTTGCTTCTCTAGCGGTAAAATTACACACTGAAGCGAACAGTAGCGGTGCACAGGGCTTAATTCGTATCTTCTCATCCAATACATTTTCACTTTGTCCTAGCCGTATCACTGGAATATTCTTCTATGGGGCGTATGATGGGATCAAGTGCCGACCGCGCCCTGCGGATTAGGACCCCAGTGCACTTCGGCGAGTCAGGGGCTGGCTAGGTATTTTCAGCCGACAATAACAGCTAGTTCTGGTGCTCCATCAAGCTGACCAGGTGCGGAACAGGACCGTAGAATGCTGCTGCCTCTGTGGGTCCTCATGGACTGGGACATGTTGCTGTTGCGGACCCCAACAGGCTGGAGGATGTCGTATCCATCGGTGAGCAAAGAAGAAAAACCGTTGCAAGCGATAATAGCAGCAAAAAGACCTCATATTCCTCACACGGCAGTAAACACGGGCATTAAGCAAGGGGTTCTTACTCTTGTGTGACTTCTTCCTATTCAGCCTCTGCGGCTGGACAGCGCTGGACTATCTCGACAGGGACTTCATGCTGACTACAACTGAGGCTGCAGGGCTTCTCGGCCGGCCTTATATACCAGATCTGATCGGATGCTGCATTTCTGTTGGCTACTGCCAAATTCAAACTTCTCTAGTGCAATAATTCTGAATTAGACCAGCTGCTTGGCCCTCTGAATTGGAAGCAGAGCCCTCTTGTGAGGTGGAAAACTGACTGTGAAATTCAAAAGTAGTAGGCAGTCTGAACAGCAGCATTGGTCTGCCTAACTTGAGTAATGCTTCCTGATGCCGTGAAACGTTCCTTTAGAAAAATTATGTATTAATGTGCTGGTACACCTCTTACATTATTTGATTTTCAAACAGCTGAACAAAACTGAACGCACTCAGACCTTTCTCTATTTACTTATTCTGATCATCAATAAACTGACACAAAATATTTTTAGCGCAACGCAATCTGACTTTCAATAATCCCTACAAAAGAATGGCCCTGACTAGCAATAACCTATACCTTTCATGAATCACTTACCTCACAAAAATCTTCGTTACTCGAAGTACTGTAATACTGCAATACAGTGCCAATACTGCCAGCTGCGTAAAAGATTCCAACTACTGAAGGCAGTAACTACTGATAGGCATAGTTAGCAAATGAAAGATTTTGTTAGAGAACAAACAATGTAGTTAATCTAATAACGTTCAAAAGTCATTTTATATATATATATATATATATATATATATATATATATATATATATATATATATATATATATATATTATTAGTCGTAAAGCTCCCATGTGGAGGACGCTAAGTAATGCTGGTTCACTTTCCGTTCTTCTTGGTTTTCTGGTTCTTTTTATTTGCCCACCAGTTTTTCATTGTTTGCGAAAATTTAGTTCTTCTTTCTTCGCTCCATTTTGTTCCGGTTCTCGGTGCTTTTGTCTCTGGTTTAACCTCCCACTTTTCAACTTTTATTCTAAAATTGTTCCTTGCAGCTATTTCTTCTTTAGTAATTTTTGCTAATTCCAAATCTTTTTTAACTTTTTGGATCCATTCTCCTCCATTAACAAGAGAATCTACGTATTTTACAATTCTTTTTGTTAATCTGTGTTCAGGAAGTCTCATTATGTGGCCATAGAATTTAAGGCGTCTTTTCCTCATGTCTATCTCTATGTTAGAATATTCTTCAATTTTTGATGTTTTCTGTAATCTATATCCATTCTCGGTCCATCTTGGTCCCAAAATTTTTCTAATTATTTTTCTTTCTTCTTTCTTTAGATTTTCTAGATCAGTTTTCCTGTTTAGTGCCAAGGTTTCGCTGGCATATAACATTGATGGTTTAATGACTGTATTGTAATGCCAAATTTTTGCATTTAAAGATAAACATTTTTTATTATATAGGTTTTGCACTAATCCTAAACCTTTACGAGCTTTTTGTATTCTTTCTTGTTGTGCAAATTTTTCCGAGATAATTTCTCCAATATATTTGAAGTATGGTACTCTGTTGATTTCTCCGTATTTTGTTTGTAATTTGGAAATTTCTAAATTTGTTGTTGTAAACACTGTCTTTTCAAATGATGTCTGTAGGCCGACTTTTTCTGCACATTCTTTTAGAATTTCTACCTGTTTTATAGCCATCTCACTAGAATCTGCCATTATTGTGAGATCGTCTGCAAAGGCTAAGTAGGGGATTCTTAGGTTATGTTTCTTGGTTCCTAATGAAATTGGTTTCCAGCACTTTTCTTCTTCAAGTTTCTTCTCCCATTCTTCCATGACTCTATCCAGAACTACATTGAACAACAAAGGCGACAAGCCATCACCCTGTCTAACCCCAGTTTTTATTTCAAATGGTCTTGAAAGTTTTCCCATAAATTTCACTTTGTATTTTGTACTTGTTAACGTCTGTTGAATGATTTTCTGTATTTTCCGATCCAATCCTTTTTCCTCAAGAATCCTAAATAGTGTGGGTCTGTGGATTGAGTCATATGCCTTCTTGAAGTCGACAAAGACATACACTGTAGGCTTGCCTCGCATCTTCCTTATCCTTGTGATTAATTTTAGGTTTAAAATTTGCTCTAGGCATGATCTGTTTGGCCTGAACCCAGCTTGGAAATCTGAGATTTTGGGTTCTAGCATTTCTTGTGCTCTTTCAAGAATACAAGCCGATAAAATCTTATATGTGACAGGAAGTAGAGAAATTCCTCTGTAATTATTTACATCATGTTTATCCCCTTTTTTGTGTAATGGATGTATTAAGGCACACTTCCAATCTTCTGGGATTTCTTCGGTGACCCATATATTTTGAATAATTCCTACTAGCTCCTTTCTTGAATTAGGCCCTAGATTTTTGAGAAATTCAGCTACAATTCCATCCTCCCCGGAGGCTTTGGTGTTTTTTAGTTTCTTTATGTGTTTGATAATTTCTTCTTCTGTTGCTGCGGGGCTTTGGTGTTGGATATTGGGAGGGTTTCTGTTGGTTCTGGACAGTTTAGCAGTTTTTCAAAATATTCGGCTAATACTTCACAGTTTTCTTCATCGATTAGTGGTAAATTCCCATCTGGTTTTCGGTAGCAAACATTTTGAGGGTTATAACCTTTAATTTGGTTTGCGAAAGTTTTGTAGAATCCATGCGTATTATAGTTTTTAAAATCTGTGTCTATTGATTCTAATTGTTGGATTACATATTTTCTCTTCTCTTGTCAGATAATTTTATTCGAAAGCTTTCATGTTTCTAGAAAGTTCTGGTGATTCCCCTCATTCTTATTTGAGCTATATTTCTCGAAGGCTTTTTTGCGTAATTCAACGGCATTTTCACATTTTATATTCCACCACAGGTGTTTGGGTTTTTTCTGTAACGGTATTTTTTCTTTATATATGGTCTATCAAAGAGATCTTGGTGTCTGACTGCGAGAAGTTTAATAGCCATGTCGCCAGCAAGCGTACCACTTAGGACTGCGGCCATAGCCTTCTACATGATAGAACTATATATATATATATATATATATATATATATATATATATATATATATATATAGTGACAAAAATCCACAACTGCCTGTGGCTCACCTCCATTTGCACAACCCTACGAGCTGTTCACATCCAGCTGCCCAACACTAGAATTGGGAATATTCCAACAATGCCAACCAGCCACAGACTGCACACAGCACAGTCATTGTTTTTCATACAGAGCGCTACGTGGCGTTACCAACCGAAAAACCTGAACAGCCTACTTACATCTGTTCTGATGCATAGCCCTTATCTGCTGGACAGAACTCCTTCTTCAGGCACTCATCCAATATTACTCATTCCCACTCTACATGTAGAGGGCTATGGCCGCAGTACTCAGCGGTACGCTTGCAGCGACATGGCTATCAAACTTCTCGCAGTCAGACACCAAGATCTCTTTGATAGAACACATTCCGCACAGCAGCGAGGATGCGTTGGTGGAGGGGGCCAGGATGGGGATGAGCAGTTGAATCTCTTTGGTGGTATATATCTGGTATAAAAATGTCCTTCCACTGAAGCGATTTAGCATCAACTGCCCTTCTCTTCCATTCTGGAAGGGTAAATGTTTCGTGTGGAACAATTTGCCAGTCTGCCCATTCGGAGTAACATGTATCGATTGCGACATGCATCTTGGCTCCATCCCTCTGCATTGTCTCAATCTGGTGAAGAGAATTCTGCTTCTTTCTCCTACACTCTTCCATTATCATAGTCTCCCACTCCACATGTAGTGAAACGTGGCTACAATCCTCCTTCAAATGCATACATGTAATACAGCTATTGAAAGCTTCTCTATCCTTAACATTCACCTCACTAATCAAACACATTGCGATGCTTCCACGATGAAATTTCAGCATAGAATGAAACTCTCCCAACAATGCTGGTCACTTGAGGAGAGAAAAAAATTCGCAACCAAATGTGAATTTCCTGCCAATTTCTGTGGGACACGATGGGGATGGGATGTCGTCACAGCTCTGGTACAAGGAAATTCCCACTAAAATTCGAAATTCGAGCAAAAATTTGAAATTTCAGCGAAATTTGTAATCCTTGACAATAGCGTAGGCGGGAAAGGGGGAGGGGTAAGAGTGGGGAGTGGGGACACAAACTCAGTCCTGGACACACAGGCTCTGGAAAACAAAACATCATAGGGGGCGAGAGTAAGGGTTGGGTAGGTGGGAGGGTGGGAAATTCATTGCTCGATTTATTTAGTTTCCATATCAATTTGATATCAAAATTGCGCTCATGCCCCCTCCCCCCCGTTATCTTAGTATTGGTGTATTATTCAAGTTTCAATTCCGTTATGCCTATCTTGAAAATATTCTGATTTTCTCACCAGACAATGACTCCAATAATGCATATCTCATAAAGGTTTCCAACATGTTCTCTTACAACAAAGCTGTTATGTATGAAAAGATTTGCCAACACTAATGACTTGTTAGTGGTTCTGTTATCTGCCTTACACCATAGCATATAGAGACATTTTAACGACTGTTGCTGCTGAGGACTACCAAGAACTATGTAGGCTTTCAATCATGGTAAATTTTTATTGAAGGCTCCTGGCAAAGGCTGCATCTCTTCAGGCACTACTCACTAAACCCCACATCTGCAAGAACACTACTGACAAATGCAAGATCAAGTGGATATCAGAGATGCAATTGGCTTTTGGATGCATTAAAGAATGCCTCATTGCAATGTCGTAGCCCCGCAAATCCCAGATCATCATAAGTATGGTCATAAATGATTTTGCTGTATTTGCAACAAAATGTTAGATTGTTCAGAGGCCAATGTGTTTCATCTCACACAAGCCCTCACCTTTGTAATGTAAGTGGTCACCATACGATCAAAGACTAGGGGCAGCTTAAAAAGCTGTACCAACTCCCAGCAGGATATCAAGTGGTGCCCTTCACATGGGGCACTGTCCACTCATCTCCCTGAAACCCATCTAAGGAACAAAAATGGAAGATTAGGGTTTAACATCCCATCGATATCGAGATCATTGGAGAAGTGCGCAACCTCATATAACACAAGGTTACGGCACGAGATCCGTCATGCACTTTTCAGAAGAACCATCCCATAATTTAACTGGAGAAATTTAGGGACATCACTTGATACCTGAATATGAATGGACAGACAAAACTTTGAGCTTCTGTGGTCCTGAATGCTTGTCCAATGTGCTATCTGTTACGCCACCTCGCTCCAGCACCATATCAGAACTCTTGCGACCCACTGTTTCAGTAATTGGAACATGTTAGATACTTCACCATCGACGTCCACCGTCTGAAAGATGTGGGAAACGTAGTGACAGATTACTTCTTCTGCATCAATGAACGTCATATTTGCCCACTTACATAAATTAGGACTTCTCAGTGGATGCCGTTTTGTGTCGCATGATG
Organism: Schistocerca gregaria; assembly: GCF_023897955.1. Taxonomy (NCBI): domain Eukaryota; kingdom Metazoa; phylum Arthropoda; class Insecta; order Orthoptera; family Acrididae; genus Schistocerca; species Schistocerca gregaria. The sequence goes on along the minus strand of NC_064926.1, from coordinate 167,788,772 downwards.
TGAAGCAGGATTGTAAGGTGCGGATTCACGTATGCATACTCTGCGAAAAGGGAAAAATTTCACACACACTCAACCGACCTTGGGTCGCTTAGAAGCTCGAGAAAGAAGTTTTTTGCATGTGTACGTTGATCTCGTGGGGCCACTGCGCAACTCTGAAGGCTTCTTTCGAAACAGTCTGTCGGTGAAATATCGCGTCAGTCGATGGGAAGAAGATAATATGGCTTAAGGATATAACAGTTAAATGCATAACCAAAACCTCCATCGACATGTGGTTTCCAAGCTTCGGTTGTCTTGTTTCATGGAAACCTGCCGAAATCGACGGTTCGAATGCACACTGTTCTCGAATTGCGCAGTATAATCAGCACCCACCAATACGGAATGAAAATTTGTCACCCATAGAGCAGCGGGCTGTTCGAGCTATGAGATCGCCACTTAAAGGCCGTTCTTGTGTGCTACGCTGGGCTTGAGATAGAAGTATTACTGTGGGCACTCCTGCGTGTTCGTACAGCTAACACACGTGACCTTGGAGCTTTGCTTGCTGACATTTTATATGGCGATGACTCTCTCTGCCTCTGGATTTCGTTTTCCAACAACGTTCGACTACTCCTCCAGACCTTCTCGACCTAGTATCACCAGCAAAACAACACGTCTCACACCTCTGCCTATCTCCTCCTCTTCTGCACTCGGTGCTTAACATATTCCTTCACGGTGGTCTGGTAGATTCCGAGTTCGTGACGTTGAGCGAAGACAAGACATGGCCGGCCTTGGAGCCACTATACCCTCACTTCTCGCTTCTATGCTGATGGTATCCTCACCATCACGGCTCCACGCCAGCACCCTGCAAATCACGCATCCTCGTTGGCACCATCTGGTTTTGATAAACCTTCCACCACACTTCAGCTGGCCCCACCGCATGCCAGCACGCCTTCACCACTATCATGTATAGCCCGTGCGGCGTACGTTGTCCCCCTCGCCTCAGCATCGATCATGCAGGAGATAACACGCCCATCATGTCCACGCTCGGATGACCTATCTTTCTCCACGTTGTCTCGACGCCTCTGCAAGCTGCACTCCATACATTTTCTCTCACAGTGCTCCAAGACAGATAGGGAGTGAGAGGAGGTGTGGACGGGGTGGGTGGCAGGAGGGGGGGAGCTCTCCTTGGGAAGTCCATGACAACAAAAAATATCGCCCGCTGGCAACTGAGACAAAGCGCTAGTGATTTTTCTACATCTACATCGACATGGATACTCTGCAAATCACATTCAAGTGACTGGCAGAGGGTTCATCGAACCACCTTCACAATTCTCTGTTATTCCCATCTCGAAAAGCGAGTGTAAAGAATGAACACCTATATCTTTTCCGTACGAGTTCTCATTTCCCTTATTTTATCGTGGTGATCGTTCCACTCTATGTACGTCGGTGTCAACAAGATATTTTTGCATTCCGTGAGACGATTCCGCCGTGCCGAAAAACGCCTTTCCTTTATTGATTTCCAGCCCAAGTCCTGTATCATTTCTGTGACACATTCTCCCATATTTCGCGATAATACAAAACGTGTTGCCTTTCTTTAAACTTTTTCGATGTACTCCGTCAGTCCTATCTGGTAAGAATTCCACACCGCGCAGCGGTATTGTAAAAGGGAACGGGCAAGCGTAGTGTAGATATTCTCCTTAGTAGATCTGTTACATTTTCTAAGTGTGTTGCCAATAAAACTCATTCTCTGGTTAGACTTCCCCACAACATTTTCTATGTGTTCCTTCCAATTTAAGTTGTCGGCGATTGTAATACTTAGGTATTTAGTTCAATTTACGGCTCTTAGATTAGACTGATTTATCGCGTAACCGAGTACCTTTTAGCACTCATGCTGATGACCTCACACTTTTCATTATTTAGATATCTTTTCTACATCGTTTTGCAGTTTGTTTTGATCTTCTGATGACTTTATTAGTCGATAAACGACAGCATCATCTGCAAACAACCGAAGACGGCTGCTCCGATTGTCTCCCAAATCGTTTATATAGATAAGGAACAGCAAAGAGTCTATAACAATACCGTGGTGAACGCCAGAAATGACTGCTGTTTTACTCGATGACTCGCGGAAGGTCATCGAGCAAAACAGCAGTGATTTCTGGCGTTCCCCACAGTTACTACGAACTGTGACCTCTCTGACAGGAAATCACAAATCCAATCACATGACTAAGACGATATTCTATAGGCACGCAATTTCACTACGACCCGCTTGTGTAGTACAGTGTCAAAAGCCTTCCGGATATCCTGAAATAAAGAATCGATCTGAAATCCCTTGTCAGTAGCACTAAACACTTCATGGGAATAAAGAGATAGTTCTTCTTCACAGGAACGAAGTTTCCTAACCCATGTTGACTGTGTGTCAACGGTCAACGGCCACGGTGGTCTAGCGGTTCAAGGCGCTCAGTCCGGAGCCGCGCGACTGCTAGGTCGCAGGTTAGAATCCTGCCTCGGGCATGGATGTGTGTGATGTCCTTAGGTTAGTTCGGTGTATGTAGTTCTAAGTTCTAGTGGATTGATGACCATAGATGTTACAGGGTGTTTCAAAAATGACCGGTATATTTGAAACGGCAATACAAACTAAACGAGCCGCGATAGAAATACACCGTTTGTTGCAATATGCTTGGGACAACAGTAAATTTTCAGGCAGACAAACTTTCGAAATCACAGTAGTTACAATTGTCAACAACAGATGGCGCTGCGGTCTGGGAAACTCTATAGTACGATATTTTCCACATATGCACCATGCGTAGCAATAATATGGCGTAGTCTCTGAATGAAATTACCCAAAACTTTTGACAACGTGTCTGGCGGAATGCCTTCACTTGCAGATGAGATTTACTGATTCATCTGTTCAATTGATTCTGATTTCTGTCGGTACACCTGGTCTTTCAAGTGTCCTCACAGAAAGAAGTCACAGGGGTTCATGTCTGGCGAATAGGGAGGCCAAGCCACGCCGCCTCCTGTATGTTTCGGATAGCCCAAAGCAATCACACGATCATCGAAATATTCATTCAGGAAATTGAAGACGTCGGCCGTGCGATGTGGCCGGGCACCATCTTGCATAAACCACGATGTGTTCGCAGTGTCGTCTAAGGCAGTTTGTACCGCCACAAATTCACGAAGAATGTCCAGATAGCGTGATACAGTAATCGTTTCGGATCTGAAAAATGGGCCAATGATTTCTTGGGAAGAAATGGCGGCCCAGACCAGTACTTTTTGAGGATGCACGGACGATGGGACTGCAACATGGGTCTTTTCGGTTCCCCATATGCGCCAGTTCTGTTTATTGACGAAGCCGTCCAGGTAAAAATAAGCTTCGTCAGTAAACCAAATGGTGCCCACATGCATATCGCCGTCATCAATCCTGTGCACTATATCGTTAGCGAATGTCTCTCGTGCAGCAGTGGTAGGCACTGAGGGGTTGCCGCATTTGAATTTTGTATTGGATAGAGGTGTAAACTCTGGCGCATGAGACGATACGTGGACGTTGGCGTCATCTGGACCGCAGCTGCAACACAGCGAACGAAAACCCGAGGCCGCTGTTGGATCACCTGCTGCACTAGCTGCGCGTTGCCCTCTGTGGTTGCCATACACGGTCGCCCCACCTTTCCAGCACGTTCATCCGTCACGTTCCCAGTCCGTTGAAATTTTTCAAACAGATCCTTTATTGTATCGCTTTTCGGTTCTTTGGTTACATTAAACCTCCTTTGAAAACTTCGTCTTGTTGCAACAACACTGTGTTCTAGGCGGTGGAATTCCAACACCTGAAAAATCCTCTGTTCTAAGGAATAAACCATGTTGTCCACAGCACACTTGCACGTTGTGGACAGCACACGCTTACAGCAGAAAGACGACTTACAGAATGGTGCACCCACACACTGCGTTGTCTTCTATATCTTTCACATCACTTGCACCGCCATCTGTTGTTGAAAATTGTAACTACTGTAATTTCGAAAGTTTGTCCGTCTGAAAATGTACTGTTGTCCCAAGCATATTGCAACAAACGGTGTATTTCTATCGCTGCTCGTTTAGTTTTTATTGCCGTTTCAAATATAGCGATCATTTTTTAATCACCCTGTAAGTCCCATAGTGCTCAGAGCTATTTGATCCATCTGAACTACTCCGAGGATATTTACTTCTACGTTACTCATCCTGGCACCTGCTCTCAATTCGAATTCTGGATTAGTTACTTCGTCTTCTTTTGTGAAGGCGTTTCAGAATGCCGTGTTTAGTAACTCTGCTTTGGCAGTACTGTCTTCGATAGTACCTCCATTGCTATCCCACAGAGAAGGGTTTGATTGTTTCTTGCCGATAACATACTTCACATGCGACCAGAATCCAGAATCTCTTATGATTTTCTGCCAGGTTTCGTGACAAAGTTTCATTGTGGAAACTGTAATAGGCATCTCCCTTTGAAATCTGCGCTAGATTTCGAGCTTGTGTAAAAGATCGCCAAACTTGTGGATTTTGCGTTTGTTTAAATTTTGCATGTTTGTTTCCTTGTTTCTGCAACAGTGTTCTAACCCGTTTTCTGTACCAAGGAGGATCAGCTCCGTCCTTTGTTAATTTATTTGGTATAAATCTCTCAATTGCTGCCGATACTACTTCTTTGAATTCAAGCAACATCTGGTCTACACTTATACTATTAATTTTGAATGAGTAGAGATTTTCTCTTAGGAAGATGTCCAGTGAATTTTAATTTGCTTTTTTGAATAGGTATATTTTACGCTTATATTTTGAGCATTTGGGGATTACAATATTCAATCTCGACAAGACAATCCTGTGTTCACTAATGCTCGTTATAAACTTAGGATTATTTGTTGCTAAGAAGTCATGTGTGTTTCCACAACCGTTTACTATTCTCGTCGGCTCATTAACTAACTGCAAGAAATAATTTTCAGAGAATGCGTTTAGTACACTTTCGGATGATATTTTATGAGTACCTCCGGAATTAAACACGATTTTTTGCCAACATATCGAGGGTAAGTTAAAGTCACCACCAACTATAATCATATGAGTCCGGTACGTGTTTGAAATCAAACTCAAGTTTTCTTTAAACCTTTCAGGAACTGTATCATCTGAATTGGGAGGTCGTTAAAAGGATCCAATTATTATTATATTCCGGTTGCCAACAATGACCTCTGCCAGTACTAACTCACAAGAAGTATCTACTTCAATTTCGCGACAAGATAAACTATTTCTGACAGCAACAAATACGCCACCACAAACCGTGCTTAGCCTATCTTTTTGGAACACCGTTAGGTTTTCGCAAAAATTTCGGCTGAGCTTATATCCGTCTTTAGCAAACTTTCAGTGCCTATAATGATTTGAGCATCAGTGCTTTCTATTAGCGCTTGGAGATCTGTTACTTTTTTCAACACAGCTACGACAAATTACAACTGTTATACCAATGGTTCCTGTATCTACTGCTTTATTTCCGAATTATGACGCATAATGTCATTTGTGGTAGGCATTACTTTATGGACCAACGTAGGCTTCTGGCGTGTTAAGTTCTCCAACATGACTGATGTTGGTTTGTCGACGGTGTCCCTGCACAGTTCAGTCAGGAGGCAAGAGAGTATCTCAGATTTGTTCATCCCAGTAAGTGGAGAGATCCTCCTCAACTTCTCTCAAGCACATGTATGGTGTTGGGACAACTACAGCAGCGAACTGAAAATAGCTGTGCAACTGTGTAGAATGAGATGAGTGGAGCCTGCAGCATTCCGAGAGTGGCAAGAAGTCGATGACATCACTGTCTTAGTGTATATGGACATATTTTTAACGCGTCCTGGGGTAACGTACAGTACATAAATCAGTTGAATTTCGGGTCCCTTCTTGTCATTGCTTTCTCAGAAGAACTAATTTTACTGTGCACTTGTGATCCCTACCCCACCGGGTGACACTGAAAAAATGCAATTTCTGACAAAACTTTGTCTACCGTTTTATTCTACTTTTAATGACAACGTTACACGCAGGAGGTGTTTACAGTTACTTACAAGTAATATCGCTGTTTGGTTGCTGGAGATAGTGCAACTTTGTGAATGTAATATTACCACAGCTAAAGTTTAATTCAATTGACAAGTAGATAATTGACAGGGCACATCTTATTTATTTACCATGTATTTATTTGTGTTATTTGTCTTGAGTTTGCGTGATCAGAAATCTATTTTTTTCGAAAAGTTACGCAAGTACCTTCCCATTAATAGATACATATTTCCAAAGCAGCTTTTGAAAATTGTAATAGAATTTATTCCTTTCTTTCAGCTGTTATACAGTATCACAGTTACTTGACCCTCGAGTGTTTTATAACAGGACCTGGAGCGTGGCGTTCTTTGTACACATGTAAACAATAGCTCTCTTTATGCTACGAAGGTAAACATGTATGAGCAAAATCATAGTTTAATCGCAGCTAAATTAGACAGCGATAAAACAAACTTATATTTTATGAGCTAAATCACTGTTGCATTATATAACAGTAAAATATACATACATCATATCATTCAGTTACCGCATGCAGATGTTACCCCACAGTAATTACCTACTCCAAGCATAAAACACCGCAGTTGCATCGGATCCCAGCCAACCGCTTCTTTAATTGCTGATTATCTCGTGGATAACTCCGTCACTGAGGGATTACTCTGCCAGCCCGGAATGTGGGTCACTTTCTTGCGCGGTTAGTAAATTTTTTCTTACCTATCTCATCGTTTATTTTATATTACTGCTGCTCACTACGGCATACGACAGCACATATTATCACTGTGTTAGCCAGTGGCGGATTTAAAAATTTGTCGCCCCTGGGTACATCATATTATATGCGCCCCCCCAAAAAGAAACACCTTTAAATAATAAGTATTACCCGATCACTTCATAGTTGCCATTTTGGATGCGAGCGCTGTGAGGTGTTTCCGTACTCTGCCATTCTTTGTTGTGAAGGACGCGTCAGCGGTCTAGTCGCGCTCATTGAAATTGTGATGTGGTTCCTGAACTGTACTTGGTGTACGGCAGCGGATAATCAAACTTAAAACTGCATTGTGTTAACACAATGTTTTGTCGAAAGACAACAGAAACAAACGCAAGGAAAATATCTATTGTTTTATGGCCCAAAAATTCACCACAGCGTGTACGAGACAATAGATTTGTGTTATATATTCCCTTTTAATGTATTCTTTTACACGAAACCGTTGAAAATGACAATAAAAAAGTGTGTTACGATCTAAAAATTGAAGTGACCGTGTCATACATTAGAAATTAATACGTACTTTCACAGAGATGCGTTCAAAATTAAAATTAAACTGTCGTTTTATGATCTATAGCTTGAATGTCTCGTAGACAATAAAAAAACGTGCCGTATTAATATGAGAATCTATAGGAAAGCGTAAGAAGTGAAAATTAAATAGAGATTTCGGTGCACGAACTAATAACTAAATGCAGACGAACAATCACAGAACTAGATTTGCTATTACATAATTTTGCAGACTAGTGTGGAAAAATCAAATTTGTTTTCTAATCTAATAGTTAAGATGTAAAGCATTAGGGTCTGTGTAGCTATATGCTGCATAATAAATGTACACAATACCTTTAATCCATGTAAGGGCTGAGCAGTTACTACTCTCACCATAGCTCTTTCTATCGGTATTAGTAAAGCTTTTACTTATTCATCCACATAGCTAAACAACGTTATTTATTAGCAGTTTTTCATCTGAGCATACCCTCCGATAACGTGTATTTCCGCGAAAACTATACATTTCAACAGACGCCAAGAATAGGCATCAGTTGTAATATACTGCAGTATCGGTATGACTAGACTGTACAGCGCCGAGCGGCCTGGATCATTCGGGATTTGCTTAGATCTGTCGAGCGCCTTCGGTCACGTCTGCACGTAAACGAGTAACTTTAAATTGAACAGATAATACGTATTTTTTAAATGCAATGAATGTGCTCTAAGTTATTATAAGAATCAAATTATAATCTAAAATTTTTAAAACTAATATGAATAAATAGAGAAATTCACCAGTCAGCAGAGTTCGCATGGGGCTTTGATCGCAGAAAACTCGTTGATCATATCTCCATAGTTCAGACGGTTGTCAGTTAGGAGGTCGGCTTCGATGTGAAGAATGGACAAGGCGTTCAATCTCTCCTCATATAACGTTGAACGCAGGTATGATGTCAGTCTTTTAAAAGCCGAAAACGAGCGTTTTGTTGAACAATTTGTAAATGCCACACATAAAAATACTCTAAGAGCAATGTCAACATTCGGAAACACGGATTGTAACCTCTCTTTTCGTAAGAATTTACTCATTTCGACTGGTATATTACTAATCTCAGAAGATTTCAAAAGTTCCGCGAAATGTACACATTCACTAGCTAAGAAAGGCTCTAAATCTGAGTCATCGAACGTTTGCAGTTTTTCTGCACATTCAGCAATATCGTCAGGTGAACTGTTCTTAAGGTTACTGAAAACTATGAAGGAGTCCACCAGTGCTCTATAGCTTCCTTCCCTCCTCACTAATTCGTCGTACAGGTTGTCGAGTATTGGGAGAAATGCTTCAACTCTAAATTTACCCCCCCCAGTCAGAAAAACTACTCCGGAGTCCGCTTCTTCGTCATTATGAAGTTTGCGTTTTTGTAATCTTCTATAAGTGCATTCATAGTCTATTTCAGTTGTAATCTCCATCGATTTAATTTCATAATAGTCGTACATGCCACTAATAGATGCAATATATCCTGCAAGTGTTTCATATAATTCATGAACTATTTTAGTATCAATATTTACACTTTGCACTTTCAGATTTACACTATTAAATATCTGGAGTATGTTTTTCGAAACTGTCATCATGAATACTGTCTCTAGTCTGCTGAGTTGATTCAATTAAGGTGAAACCTCATTCCGCACAAGTGAATTTTCAAACGTTTATTGGCAATATGTGTGATGGCATTGATAACGCCCTCCCACATTTCATCTAAACTTACACATGCTTCCTATGTTCTGACCAACGTGTTTTTGATAAACTTTTTACCGTTTTGCTTCCTGGTTGCCTGAAAGAAAGAAGTTTATTTCAGCTCTGTGTAGAAGTAGAGAAAATATCATAAAGATTTAGCACTACATTAAAAAAGTTTATGCTTCCCGACAACAGCTTGCAGCACGGGTGCCGACAGAATTCAAAGAATGTGCTACACAAGGCACATAATGCGCTTTCCCATTTCGTTCTTTAATGCGTGCCTGCAAAGTGGTGTAAATTCCTGACATAGTGTTGCGTTGTCATATGACTAGCCACTACAGTCAGTAATATCAATGGAATTTGTAGACGGGACTTTTAGTACGGCCTCAGCTAAGTTTTCTGACTTGTGTCCTGGGTTTAATAAGACAAAAGGAAACGTTCAACAGGTTCAGCATTGTCGTTCAAATATCTTAATATGAAAGATAATTGATTAATATGTGAAATTTCGGCAATAGAATCTACTATTATAGAGAAATATTTGGCCTCTTTTATTTCACTTGTGATAATATTTTTTATTCGTCCAGAGAGAAGTTCTATTATTTCATCACAGATTGTTGAAGAAAGATAACTTGTATGTTCGTGCCCTGGATTTCCATATCGTTCAATGTGCTCTGCGAGAAAAGTATTAAACTAGGGTATAAGTTCAAGACATATCATAAATTTAGCATTATGTAATGAATGGAATCTTTCAATATGTTCATGTAGCGGAAGTCAACGACTTCCCTACTGCAATCACCCGTTTCAACACAATGCACCAGTTCATTTTTTCTCTCTCAACATATGACTCGAAATAGTTATCTATTGTTCCAAGTGACCTTTTTCCTGTTAACAGGTAAAACTCAGAATTTTTGTCTTCCAGTGAATTCTCGTAATGAGACAACATTAGAAATATTTTTCTCATCTGCAATCTCATTAGTTGGAATCACGGCCTTACCTCCAAACAATTTACATGATGCACAAAGAACTACACCGGTGCTACAGAAGTACAGTAGAAAATCACACAAAGTCTATTCATCAATTAAAAGTTTACAGTGAAATACACTTTTGTTCAAATATCTGGTTTTATCATCTACTGATCTTCTTGAATTAGATAAATGACTGTTACAACTATAATTAATGCCACATTCTAAGAGAATGTCGATTGTTGATTCATTAACACACTATTCTGCAGGATCTTCACTAACGAGGTTATTTCCTTTTTTAATTTCTGACTCGCCCCTTAGTTTTTCGTGAAACTCTAAATCAGGAACAATTTGCTTTTTTTTTCATTTTTAACTTTTGTTTCGTCTGTATTTACTTCTTTTACAAAAAAATGGCTCTGAGCGCAATGGGACTTAACATCTGTGGTCATCAGTCTCCTAGAACTTAGAACTACTCAAACCAAACTAACCTAAGGACATCACATACATCCATGCCCGAGGCAGGATTCGAACCTGCGACCGTAGGGGTCACGCGGTTCCAGGCAGAAGCGCCTAGAACCGCACGGCCATATCAGTCGGCCTTCTTTTACAACATCTGCATTGCCAGTATAATAACATCCATACTACTTGAACTCCCAGTCAAACAAGCTACATTTTTGCGAAAAATTTATGTACTCTTCCAAGCGTTTTTAGAACATTTGCTTCTCGTTCTCGCCTTTCCTTGGATAATTTCCGATATGCCGCCCCACTTAATTTTGCACGCTTGCTCTTTTCACTGCTATTCGTGATAAGCAACTTACAGAATTGTCAACCAGCAGTTAAAACAAAAGAAAAAAGTAGCAAAAGCAAAGAAAGAAAGACTGTATCCAGTTCCAATCGTACCGTACCATACATGAGCACAAAGCTTTTCACTCTAAACACGGCACATTAGCACAAAGATTTTTCCTTTAGATACAAAGCGATGAGCTGACCAACTTGGATTACTCGTCGTAACTGTGCTATGAAAAAACGACAACGCAGAATAATTTAATTTCATTGTCGCCTGTTTCTCTGTTGTCAGTGAACAGTAGAAGCACACCTGCTGGCGTGAATTCGTCTCGTAAAGAAAACGGGGCAGTCGCTATTTTGGTTTGAGTTTCCCGCGTCGCCGGAATTTTAGCTAGGACGCAAATATGTTCTGAATATTCCTGACACTGTCTTTCTAATTTCAAAAGCAAATAATTTTTGTAGTTTCTTGCAGCGAGTTGTACTGAATCGACTCTTATCTCACTTATTCTTATAACTTTTAGTGGTTTCTGTGAGCAGAGAAGACAGACTACGAAGTTTAAGAGGTTTTGTTGGCAGTTGATATCGTGTGTTGTCTGTTGTGTGAACAATTCTGGTATGTCTACACGAAAATGCACCTTTTGTTCCCACATCAAACAAAAATAACCTTTCCTTGCAGATAAAAAGCTTAGTGAAGAAGTTTAATATAAAATTTGCACTGCCACGTACTATTCGATTACACACAGTAATAACCTGGATATCGTGCTCGCTGCAGCACTGTAAATGAGAAAAACTAAAGTTGGTTTCTTCCTTTTTCGCGAAAAAAGTGACTAAGTGAATAAATAAGAAATTAAAATTTTTAAACTGTTATGAAGTATATTTCACACATTACAGATATTCTGCTTATGTTCTTCGTATAGACATCTGTTTAAAGGCGTAAAACATTCCCAGTATCAACATGTTTTGTTAAATGGGTGTCATTAAGTCAAAGTTCAGATATTGAAAACCACAAAGCTTTCACATGAATTACAATAATGGAGGGTTGACTTGATACCTGGTGGTAATTTCAACAAGAAATTTAAGTGGAGTCGGGTTTTACAAACTCATCCCCTCACATGTTAAGGTATTTAAGAAACAGCTTTTCAAAGGTCCCAGTATTTTCACAGAGAAAATATGGTAGGGTTAAGTAGAAGCCAGCAACATTCTCGGAATAATAACTTTTCAAACACTGAATTGTAGACTGCCGTACTGACAGCTTACTTCGAAATATCTTGAACAGCCATGAAGATGATACCAGACAGAAACCCAGTTTCAAATTTCTATTCAGTCGCCAAGTAAACTATGTATATTTCCAAGCTTGTACTGTCGAATTTCATTCATAAGGCTTATTTAAATTAGCAAGTTGTTTAACAATATTAAAAAATTTTGTCGTTTGTGAGCGCAGTTATTTTAAAACCTAAAACACTAAAATGAGTACAGAGCAAAAAAATGCCGCCTTCCTTAAGGTGCCGCCCCTAGGCCCGTTCCTAGTGAGCCTATATGTAAATCCACCACTGATGTTAACTGAAGAAAAAATGAAAGAATATGTACATGCACGCAGCTTTGAGACAACAGTGGAATGGCACAAGACAATGATATTCGTGGATGGCACGTTTTATGCAAACGCTCTGTAACGATTCATGTCGAATGTCACTTAAGTTACTTCTCCCTGGTCCATTGATGATTGAATGCGAAATTTTTATGCTTCCCGAAATTTGTTGACGTTAATTGACATCCGAACAACTAACTTGTCATGTAAAAGAGACATGGACAGACTTCACTGATCTCTTTGACTTTCAAAAGTAACTTCAATACTCACTCCTCACAACATCGTTGCATTGGTTCATACAGACATTTAACAATAACTTCCTAAATAAAGCGATATTAATTTTGTAGAATTTTGAAGTTAGCATTAAAATTTACAAAACGTAAGGAAACTGTTGTTAGAGCCGAATAAGATATAATATACTACATTCAATGACAATCTTTTATAGTAATATCTTTAGTTTTCTATAACAAAATCATTCTGAATTTTAATTACAATAATTTCCGTCATATTATGTTAGTTACTTTATTAATTACAGTTTTGGATGAGGTCGCTAATATTCAGTGGTAGTACAGAGCTAGTGTTTTATCTGATTACATGCGCAAATAAGGCCTCAAGTTCTAGAGATTGAAAAACATTGACCTGTAAACAATTGCATAGTTAATTATAAATGTAATTACAAAGAATATTAAATACAGAGGAAGACATACAAACACATAATAAATGAAAATACATCACATGGTAATAGCTTTTAAGCTGTTTCTGAAGATAGTGAGGCTTTCTATAACTGGAATTTTAGATTAACATTTTGTTAATTAGAAGCATAGATTTTTTATGCTAACTACTCCAGAGCCTCTAGTTATTTATTGATAAGTACTAATTACTCCAATTTTTTATTAGTTACTTAATTTAGTATATGTACATAATTTTATCAATGATAACAATCCAACAATTATTATTACAATGCACATCCTTCAAGAAAATTCCACACACCTTCGCAATGAATACGTATTTTTTAACAAATAACACAGAATCATCTATATAAAGACACACATACAAGCCCTTAGGAAGCACTGCATTGTCAAATGCATATAAAAAGGAACTATCAGGTATTTAATATAAATTTTGTGGAAGGCTGTATTGTTATACATCCCCCCAGCCACTTTTACAAGTATTACTCGTATGAATGGCTGCTAAATACACATACCCAATCAGAAAAAAAATATATGAAAAAGGTTTAATTTCTTAGGTGTCACTCCAGTCACTGGTTCACATTGCACATATTAAGGAATTGGCAGCTCACTATCATGAGTCCTTTTGCACTGTCCATATTGTGTCTGCAACTCCTCTTTTTCTGGCAGTCTCTCAGCTGCAATAGCACAGTCCACTATAAGTTTCACAGTGTTTTCATTTTCACTTTCAGGTCAGGCAAGGATCTAGTTTTCCAGTTCTCTAGGTAGGAACAGATTACTCGAGATATTTGTGTAGGTTACAATTAAGGTCACATGAATATATCAAACGCATTCACATATTACCTTATACTATAAGCATATTTACAAACAAAATCACACAACATGAAGCATCTCTAAACTCTAAAGAGTTAGCTATATACAGATTAAACTCAATGAACCAAAAATGAATTACATGCGTATCCCTTCTTTTGATTAATATTTCAGTATGTTCCACTATACAGTATATTTGGCCCCCCAGATCTCATTTAACTCTTTATCATATCAAACAAATTCGCAAACTGCTCATCATCACATCATCTTGTAATAACAACTTTTTACCAAATGTCTTTTTTCACAGTGAAACTTGTCCATTTAGTAACACATGTACATCTTTCCCATTGTCCAATTGTTCATCTAATTAGGAATTTCATAAAATCATGACCATACCTGTAATTCTCAAACAAACACCCATAAATCAAATACATACTCTACTGAGTATAGCTACAAAAATTGGTCAGTAGATGTAGGGAAGTCCAAATAAGTACACAGTTTACATTTTCAAATTGTTCCTCAAACAGTGTCACTCAATAGTCATATGGAACACAGGAAACCTATACTACATAGAATGGATAGTGCTTTTTGTAAAAGAAAACTTCATTAAAGGTTTATAATTGAGTAAAAGATGTAGGATCCAAAACCGAAAAAGAAGAAAATAAAATGCTACATAGCTCAGAGACCTAGTGCTCGCCACACACTTGACACAAAAATGTGTCCTCTTGAGGCTTTTACACCATCTTAAATTTTCTTGGTGTCTGACACTTACTCCATATGGTTTGATAAAAATGGTTCATGAGGTTTTAGATTAAGTCTACATTTATAGTTTTTCAGTTTTTCAGGTTTCTCATTAAACACATCTTTGTATTCCCACAACAAACTACTTAACTTATCTGTCTTTTCTTCATCTAGACTTCCAGCTTATTTTAGTTTCATGGCCACTAATTCAGCATACAGGTCTTCACTGCATTCTTCTTCATTGTCTTCCTTGTTAATGTCAGTTTTTCATTTACACCATTCTTGCCGCACAATTTCTCTTACTTGACTGAATTTTACTTAGAGCTACATCAGGTGATTTCTTGATATCATTTCCGTCGTATTCCTGTGGATTGGCTCTACTTTCCCAGTTGAAATAATCTTGATGACTCTTTTTTCTCTGTCGCTGCCTTGCAAGTATCCCATAGAGTTTGTAGCATCACATTCCTAGCATAATGTCTATCCACATGTTCCTTATCTGTTGGTAGCTTCCCAGTTTCCATTGGTAGAGTCTGGTTCTCATAGTCTTCAGAAATACTATTAACATCATCTTCTTCACCATTAATTAAATATTCTTTAGCCTCCATATACACCATGCACATCTAATTCTTCCTCCCATTCATAATTACTACTGTCACTTTCACTATCAATATCTTCACATATGATATCATCTCCAGTACTAGGCACTTCTACAACATCTTTACAATGCTCATCAGAATTGTCGATAAGTACACCAGTAATAGTATCATCACTTAAGTGCTTAACAGTGATAGATTCTTAAGTTACCTAGTCAAAACTCTTCACAATTATTATCAGAACCAACATTTTGTTTGTAAACTTCTTTGCCACCCTGATTATATAGACGTGAGATAGTTTCCTCCTCAAACGGAACCTCTTCAATGTTCTTACAGATTCTTTTATTTCCATCTTCAACACTTTCATTCATACTTTTCCATAATTTACTGTCCAAGAGTAATTTGCTAATTCGATGTGATCTTCTTACACTAGTTTTGTCATTTCCACCCCAATATCTTTGATTATTCTGTCTTCTGTAATTATTTTCGATGTCTCTAAGCTGGTGGTGCTTAGCATGATTTCGGTACTTATTGCTCTCCCCAGACTGACAATCCTGCAATAAGTCGTTCATCAGTTTAAATTGCCTATTCTTGATTGGTGTTTACCCAATTGTCTGTTATTATTCTCCCAAGGTCTCTCCCTGTTGTCATATCATCTGTTTCCATTCCCATTTCTGTGGTTGATCCATCTATTATCACTTCTACTTTAATCACTATTACTGTTATTCTGATTTTCATTGTCTCTCCTACCTTGATTCCTGCTCTGATTCAACCCCCCCCCCCCCTCACCCTACCCCCTAAATGGTTGTTTGCCAAATCCGCCATTACTTAACCTCTCATTTCTCTCAAAGGCTCTATCCAAATTATCTATATACCTCAAGAACTGATCTACAGAGTCGTCTGGTCGAGAAATCAACTCCCAGTGTACTCTTTTCGGTGATCTCCTTTTTAAGGCTTCTACTTGTAATAGTTTCTCAAAATGTGTACTAATTTCATCAATTGGTTTTCACAAAAACACTTCAAGCTACCATCACATTCCCTGTGCATTCGACCATCAAAAACTCACTCTTCATTCTAGTTCGCTCAGATTCTGACCAAAGATTATTTAAGGTTAGGTTAGGTTAGCGTTGTTTAACGTCCCGCTGACAACGAGGTCATTAGAGACTGAGCGCAAGCTCGGGATAGGGACGGCAGGGGAAGAAAATCGGCCGTGCCCTTTCAAAGGAACTGTCCCGGCATTTGCCTGAAACGATTTAAGGAAATCACGGAAAACCTAAATCAGGATGGCTGGAGACAGGATTAAATCGTCGTCCTCCCGGATTATTTAAGAACTTTCTTTCAAATTCATTATGACATGGTACAATTTAACTTTAATATTTGCTCATGAGATTACTTCTCCATCCAAAATCTCTTAACAAATTTAATTATAACAATTTCTGTCATGTGATTAGTAAAATTCACTTGATAATGATATAAAAATTCAATGTTATGCAATCTACCATCTGCTAACAAAATTTCTTTGAGCTACACCCTCTTGTAGTTCTAGAACTTTCTTACTTAAATCTACAACCTTACTTTTACACAAATCTATTTTTCATCATACTTTAGTTCTACATTACTTATATATTGGAAATGTCTGTAAGTTTTAGCTCAGAGTTCCTTTTATAATCTTCTCATTTCTGTTCTAATAGCCTCCTAGTCTGAACAATCTCTACTTTACGTTTAGAATTTTCTACTTCTACATGTTTATCTAGTTTTACGAATCTCTCCTCATTTTTTGACAACTCTTCTGTGAAATTAGTTTCTAATGTCTCTAACCTTCCTTGTACTGCTCCTACACAAGTATTGAGTTCACCCTGCTCTGTGTCAACAGTAATTTTTAGTGCTGCCAAACACTCCTGGATGTCCCTTATCTGATAAGTATATTCACTTAATTGCTGACTCAAGTGTTAGTTTTGCTGACCAATATCCTCCCTAATCTGTCCCATCTGTTCCTTCGCCTCTTGCCTATTCTGTCCCATCTATTCCTTCACTTCTTTCATATGCTGCATTAATAACATTTAGAAATCATCCCTGCCTCCTCTTCTCTGTGCAATTCTAGTACTTGTGGGGACATTTTCACTGGAACCCTCCCCACCAAAGCTTCGATCTACACTTTGATTACTACTGGGCGATAGTTCACTGATACTTGCTCCTAGGTGAGAAATGTTTTCCATTGGTTCGCCGCTTACAAGTTTTTCATCACTAATTTTTACCTTGTCGTTGTCAGCCATGGTAAATTACCAAATATAAAAACTTCCCACTTAAATGTTTGTCACTGTCACAAAACTATTTAATTAAAAAGATAAACTGTTACTCATCTGATGGTTGATGGTGTTGTCTGAGAATTTGTCCTTTTTATCCACACAAACTCTTTCCTTGTGGCAACATCCATTCGTTCTGTGCATCCATAACACAAAATTTATAAAGACATGTTATATTTGGCATTCGTCTTACGTTCACCTGAAACAGTCTCTTGTTAAATATATTCATATTTCAAACATCGATCGCAGCTCTACTCCACCATTTGCAACGATTTATGTTGAACTTTCCTTAAGTTTCTTCTGCCTGGTCCATTTATGAATGAAAGCGAAATTTTGATGCTTCACAAAGTTTATTAACATTAATTGCCATCCGAAATGCACACTCTCCATGTAAACAAAACACAGATAGACTTCACTGATCTCTTTGACATTCAAAAGTAACTTAAAAACTCATCCTCACGTCATCGCTGCATCGCTTTATATAGAATTTTGACAAGAACTTCCAATATTAACATTTAATAATTTTGTTCAATTTTGATGTTACCATTAAAATTTTCGAAATACTAATAAACTGATGTTACAGCTGAATAAGTTATAAAATACCATATTCAATGACAATCTTTTATAGTAAAATCTATAGTTTTCCATAAGAAAATCATTATGAACTTTAATTATAATAATGTCTCTCATATTATTTTGGTTATGTAATTAATTACAGTTTGTATTTCCCTGCTAATATTGAATGGTAGTATAGAGCTCATGCTTTAATCGTTTACATACATAAAATGCGCAAATAAGGCCTCAAATTCTAGAAATTGGAAAACTGTGCATTGTAAACAATTGGATAGTTAATTAGAAATGTAATTCTAAAAATATTATATAGAGAGGAAGATATAAAAATAGATAACAAATGAAAATACATCGCTTGGTAATAACTTTTAACCTATTTCTCAAGATAGTGAGATCTTCTGTTACTGGATTTTTAGATTAACATTTTATGAATTTGAAGCATTGATTTTTAATGCTAAAATCTTTAGTTTTCCATAAGAAAATCATTATGAACTTTAATTATAATAATGTCTCTCATATTATTTTGGTTATGTAATTAATTACAGTTTGTATTTCCCTGCTAATATTGAATGGTAGTATAGAGTTCATGCTTTAATCGTTTACATACATAAAATGCGCAAATAAGGCCTCAAATTCTAGAAATTGGAAAACTGTGCATTGTAAACAATTGGATAGTTAATTAGAAATGTAATTCTAAAAATATTAAATAGAGAGGAAGATATAAAATTAGATAACAAATGAAAATACATCGCTTGATAATAACTTTTAACCTATTTCTCAAGATAGTGAGATCTTCTGTTACTGGATTTTTAGATTAACATTTTATGAATTAGAAGCATTGATTTTTAATGCTAAAATCTCCGCATCTCTAGTTATTCATTGCTAAGGACTTATTAGTTCAATCTTTGATTATTTGCTTAATTTAGCATATGTACATAATTTTATCAACGACAACAATCCACCGATAAATGGAAACATACTTCATTCCAGAAAATTCCACACGCCTTCGCAATGAATATAAATTTTTCTCAAATAGGACAGAATGATATATGTAAAGACACACATAAAAGCCCTTAGGAAGCACTGAATCATCCGATAACTATCCTGATATATATAAAAAAGGAGGTATCAGACATTTCACATGAATTTTGGGGAGGGCTATATCGTTATAGCTTCCACTTGTGGGTTAATTCCAGCTACTTTACTTACTTGCTTCATCTCACTTCTATGTGTTACGTGTCTGCAATAATGGACCTGTTAAAGGCAACAGTACTTCGCTCAGTTACTCACTGGGAAGGCAATGACAGAGTATATTATGAAATATTCGCTTTACAGAAGAACTTTTATAGTTCGTTACATAGTTCATTGTTTAAGGGATTGCATATTTTTCCTGAGTTCAATAGCTGTTCATCACTTTTCACTGAAATAATTCCTCTCGTCCTGGTCTTCAGTCAAAACTTAACTTTAATCATGTCTAGAAACCAACTTTAAAACTCTGTTGTTTACTAGTTTAAAATCTAAGATCGTACCAAAATTTCATATATTTAGCTTTCTTCTTGATGGAGGAGTTAAAGCCGAACACCAATTTGTAAGTAGAGTAGTAGTTTATGGCAGTGTCTCATGCATTCGCCGTTATAATGTGCAAAAGAGTTCACCAGAAACGGACGGAAGTCAGGAAAAATAATTGAAAGACTAAATGTAATAGGTAAAAGAAAGAAAGGTAAGAATTAGAGAATCAAGAAATTGTGGAGAAAATGTGGGTTGGAAGAGTATCACGATCTCTCTAAGAAAGTTTCAACATTTGTAACTCAGGAAATCAGAGACAAGGGGAAGACTGACAGAGTATTATTACATGCAATAAGTCATGTTGTTATGTAAGAAGGAAACAAATTTTTCCACAGTGAAGAGTCAGAATAATTTTACTCGTGTTTTTGGATTGAAACACCTGGCAGAAACAATTACATTCTGTGTAAGAACTGAAAGTAATTTGGAACAACAGGAACGAAAGTCTTCTGTGTCATATACTGTCCCTTATTACATTAGCAGAGACAGCGAAAAATAGGGCATGTAATCCTGCTATCGGCCCACATACATCTTTCCTTAGGAGCATGCAATACAGTCACAGAGAAAGACAGTAACGCAATTAAGAAGCAGGTCCCTATTTATCGAATTTTTGATTCTTTTTAGTGTAGATTTTGCTAGTGTACTAACTCTGTTCGCTCATATCCCTGTAAATTAATTTGCTCCATTTTCCTAATTATGAAGCAACAAACAGGCCATCAGGCAGTCGATACTGATTTCTTGTTTAATATACCTCATGCATGTTATAGAGTACTAATTATAATTTTATAGGTAACATTATAATTGCGTAACGAGAGTCAAAGCCGTCACTTGGTGTTACTTGGTAACTGACTTCAGTTTGTTACACCTCTGCTATAAAGAGTATTCCTCAAATTTTAATACAGTTCTGTAGTGTTAGGGTTGCAAATTCTGTGTTATTATGTTCTGTTATTTACAGGAAGGTCACATTATCAAAGAGTTGTGGCATGAGACAGATATAACTGTCGACGTCATTTATTGGAACAGAAAAATGAGACAGAGACCATAAAATGGGAAAAGAACATTTGGAAAGTTACGTCAAAGAATATCAGCATTTTGAACATTTTTTTGGAACCGTTAGGTATTACACCTCTGTCATTAGAAAGCAGATGTTGCTACAATATATTTAATCAAACTTTGAACTTTGTGAGTTCTTTCTTGTATGTAATAAGCGGGAAATTCCTCGCAATAAAAGCAAAATCTACATATCTGTTAGGGCAATATTTTACGAAATTAAAGTGACCTAATACCATAATTCTGTGTAACATTTAACCATTTAACTACCATCTGGCATCAGAGGCCCATCCATGATTTTTAACATCTTCTCTGTTTGTAAGTATACATTTTATTTCAAGAAAATTTAATGACTTATCCTCATTTATCAATTTAGTCATAATTTTGCAAAAACAAATTGTAAAAAATTACCTATGGGTTTGTGTTAAGGCATTGGTGCACGGTTCGTCCAGAACTTGCAGGTCCGTCCGGTTAGAAGCAGTTTTTCAACAACCAGAAGTCTGTCCTCGCAGCGTCTGCTACGTCATTTGCCACTGTTCACTCGCGCTGTTTTCACTGTTTTCACTGTTCAACAGTCACCACTGTGCTAAGGTCGTGTCTATTTTTGTGCATTATTTCGTAACATTTGTCTGTTCTAAAAACTGAAAGTGTTATGGAGAAGAGGACTATCACATGAGGAAGTAAGCGAGTTGTTGGAGTAGTCTTCTCATTCTGAAAACCCATCTAGTAAATGTGAATCTTCCAGTGATGGTGATAACGAGGAAGATGGTACTGAAAATTCAGAACTACACGAAGATGATGATCATGAAGAATGTCTTCACGGCGGTGGAGAAGAATGGTTTAGTACAAATTCTGTTGAGTATGACTCATTGGTTTATCAACAGGAAAAAATGTGGACTACAGCTCCTGAAGCTAGAATTTCTGGTGGTATTGAAACAAAACTAGAAGCCTACAAGATTTTTGATCAGGAACTGTGATATCTTCTATTATGTCGTTCTTTCGTGTACCCATTATTGACAAATTGTGTATGTTGACCAACAAGGAAGGTAGTATCGCTTATGAAGACTGGCTGGATATACATATGCATGAAATGAAAAACTTTCTTGGTGTTCTGATGGACTTTACAGGTGGAGAAATGAAGATATTAGTCAGCTTTGAAGTTTTGAGGATGGCCGACAAATGTTCAATAAAACTATGTCTCGCAACCACTTACGTGCTATTTTGAGGGTATTGTGCTTTGACAGTGAAGCAGTCTGAAGTGAAAATATGTCAAGCGACAAACTACAACCAATCATACGTTTTTGAGATGTGGGAACTCAGCCATAAGGATGCCTATATTACAGGATGGTGCATGACCTGGATACACAGTTGGTCACGTTTAGAGGTCGTCCCATCAAAACTTGATATGTACAGAATAATGTTCTGAGCAGTTTGTGATAGTGCAACAAGCTACTGCTAGATTATGAAAGTGTGCTGGGAAAAGAAAGAACAAACCACCGCCATGCGTCGTGGAGAGAATATTGTGAAAATCCTCGTGACTGAACTTGAAAATTCAGGATGTAATGTCACCTGTGATAAATTTTTACATCTCTCGATTTAGCTAACTGTTGGATCTCATAAGATCTGACACTAGTCGGTACTATCCGAAAAAAAACAAAGGTGACGTGGCTGCCGCTTTTATTACACCTCAAGGACGTCAAATGTAGTCTACATTATTTGGTTTTCAACCGGATGCTATGATAGTTTCTTATGTCCTCAAGGAAAACCAAGCTCATACAGTCCTTAGTTCTCCTCATGACCAACCATCGTTGTCATCAAAGCTAGTAAATATGCCTGAAGTTACAAAGACATAACTGCCACAAAGGGCGGCTTTGATACCATGGACCAGAAGATATGATGCTGCAGTATGAGGAGAAAATTAAGGCGCTGGCCATTGGTGGTTTTCTTCAACATGATCGATGTACGTGTAATGAATTCGTACGTAATTTTGATGGTCCTGGCTACCAATAAAAGAAGAGACGCCGGACTTTAATTAACAGTTTACTGTACTAATTAGCAAGAGTGAAGAAGTCAATGAATTCGTTAGTAGCACCGGATACAGGAAGGGCACCTAAGAAAAGGAGAAGTGTTCATACTGTGTTATATGTTATAAGCGCACCAAACCTGTTTTCTCGGAAAATTTTGATGTCTGAAGACCTGCGCAAATTTGCAATAAGAATAAAACCCCCCAGTGAACGTATAAGAACAGTTTTTTAAAATGTAAACTTTAAACAAATTAAATTATTTTAAAAGTATTTATACATCAAATTTTTTCACGCATAAGTTGTCAAATTAGTTTCTACTTATGTCAACTTAAACAATATGGGCCTGAGAGGACTGATCGATAGGCAACGGTGTACAGATTTTCTGGTAAGCAGAGGGTTAAAAATAAAGAGGAAATTTATTTCCGTTAAAATGTATCTCTTCTAAAAGATCAAGAACAGTAATTTGTTCAACGACGTAAATGACAGTCTGTCTGCTTTCCGAGATAAGAAAATTGATGGCACTAAGTAATTACTAATGGATACCAAGTTGATATTGTAAAATACCGAAGTTTAGTTGGAGACCACTGAGCTGTCGTCACTAATAATGCTACCAGAAATGATTGGCAATAGCATACATCGAGAAACATTATCCATGTCGAAACGCAGTTTGGGAAGGGACTCATTTATTATCGAGTTAAACCTTACCAGGTCCAGCTCCCTTGTAAACTCACCAGTCGCTTAAACGTCTTACATGGCTAATAACACACTTAAAGTAAGGTCAACCATTTTTTGGTGTTCGGTTTTTCTGCAAGCGTCAACCTACACAGAATAGCAGTCAGTTTAACATTCTGATGTAATACTTGTATTTTTATGATGACGACGTCCACGGCCACAGGAACACCACAGCATTTTACATAAACCGTCCGTGGAGACGCTCGGACACGAGACACAAATGCAGATAGAGAACTTCCTGTCTTCATCTTCTCCACAACGAGAATTTGGACAGACTCCTGTGTAACTGTTCACGTCTGGTAGTACCATCAGTTTTGTAATTAAAAATTGTCTCCTGACATTTTCTGGCCCACGTCCCAGAAAATACTACCAATGCTTAACGCTTGATGTATATCCGAGGGAGTTCATTTGCGTACCTCCGCGACGAAAATGAATCGTGAGTAGAGGAATACTGTAGCTGTGACTAACCAGCAAACGTATATGAAGTCCATCTCATTGTCATACAGTAGGCCTACCAACGACATTAGTTGTTTGAAACCTTAACTGGAAGAATATCTTAATGAAAAATAGAGCCTACATCAAGTGTTGTTAACTGTTGACATTCCGGCAGAATTCGGTCATTTTACAATTTTAATCGTAAAATATACGACTATTGCAACCACAATCGTCAACAATACTCCTACATTTGAATTTTAAATCAAAAGATGGGATGTTTCAGCCCAACTAGCCATAAAAGGAAATGAAATTTGAGCCG
The DNA here is from genome assembly GCF_023897955.1 of Schistocerca gregaria. Lineage (NCBI taxonomy): Eukaryota > Metazoa > Arthropoda > Insecta > Orthoptera > Acrididae > Schistocerca > Schistocerca gregaria. The sequence goes on along the minus strand of NC_064926.1, from coordinate 167,764,638 downwards.
GCCAGTGTAGCCGAGCGGTTCTAGGCGCTTCAGTCTGGAACCGCGCGACCGCTACGGTCGCAGGGTCAAATCCTGCCTTGGGCATGGATGTGTGTGATATCCTTAGGTTAGTTAGGTGTAAGTAGTTCTACATTCTAGGGGACTGATGACCTCAGATGCTACGTCCCATAGTGCTCAGAGCCGTTTGAACAATTTTTTTTAATGAAATGTAATCGAAACAGTTTTGTTCACTAAGTAATAATACAATATCATTAATTTCTCTTGTGACGTTCATAAATAGCAGAACAATGTATAATAGAAGTTCAAAAAATAAGAAGTTAGGTTACAGTACGCTTGTTCGCCCAATGCTTGAATACTGCTCAGCAGTGTGGGATCCGCACCAGGTAGGGTTGATAGAAGAGATAGAGAAGATCCAACGGAGAGCAGCGCGCTTCGTTACAGGATCATTTAGTAATTGCGAAAGCGTTACGGAGATGATAGATAAACTCCAGTGGAAAACTCTGCAGGAGAGACGCTCAGTAGCTCGGTACGGGCTTTTGTTAAAGTTTCGAGAACATACCTTCACCGAAGAGTCAAGCAGTATATTGCTCCCTCCTACGTATATCTCGCGAAGAGACCATGAGGATAAAATCAGAGAGATTAGAGCCCACACAGAAGCATACCGACAATCCTTCTTTCCACGTACAATACGAGATTGGAATAGAAGGGAGAACCGATAGAGGTACTCAGGCTACCCTCCGCCACACACCGTCAGGTGGCCTGCGGAGTATGGATGTAGATGTAGATGTAGAAAATAATGTAAAACGAAATTCGAAAAAAATATTTCAACTTTGTTGTTAATTGGTTTAGGCAATACAAATACTACCGTTCAATTTCCAATGATAGGAGCTTTTTCAATATCCCTTGTAATTCACAAGACTGAAGGAAGGAATGAAGATTAGTGTTCAACGTCCCGTCGACATCTAGCTGTCACATAGGAAGTACAAGCTTGGATTGGTTCAAGGACTGGGGAGGGAATTGGCTTATTTTCTTTTCACAGCGGTGACCAATAATTTGGCTGGAGTGATTTACGGAAATCGCAGAACACTTACATCTGGATGGCCATTCATGCGATTGACACCACTTATAGTTACCAGGAACTATGCGCTGTATTTTTGTCAGAATATCTGGACAAATAAGAATCCTGAAATGATTGCATAGCTGTAAACCCAATCATATGCACGAATAGTTCGTTATGAATAGAATTATACTCCCAATATAAAGCATAAGTAGTTGTAAAAAAACATTCGTCATTTGAAAAAGGAAAGGTGTTTGAATAAAAGTGACTGAAGCTTGAGATAATTAAAATAGTAACTTCGAGAACACCTGAAAGGCGGACAATTCACCAGGAGTTGGAAGACACGTGTAATTATTCTATTTCTGAAGAATGGAGGGACACGAAACTAAAAAAAAGGGCATGTTTATTATCCTCCTATGCGTAATGCGCAATATCGTCTGTGGAGAACAACCTGTCGGAAAGAAAAAAATCTACATTTCAGTCAGTCAAAGTAAAGCTTCCTGTACAAGTACATATAGTACAGTGGACGATTCAGAAGGTGTGAGCAAAGATGTAGTACACAGTGAGTAAGATTCATTAGTGTGTCTATGATCCACACGATTATAGAAAACTTTTCACTCATTTTAAATAAAATCTGTATTAAGAGTCTTTAGGAAGGAAGCATCAACTCAATATATGTTGGGAAATTGAATAATACGTATATCTGTGTCACTATTACGGCTTCCCCTGACAAGTTTGGATTTTCAAGAAGAGTCAATTAAAGACACTGCATACCATCAAAATTACGCCCATCAGTCCTAGAGGAAGATATGAGACACACAAATTGGGGAAAAATGAAGGAATACGTGTTAGGGGAATGTATCTGAATCAGCTTCGTTTTGTGATGGCCCAGTTTGTTCATACTGCAGACTATGCATGTGCGCCTGGAAACCAGTTACAATGAGAACGACATAATGTGAAAGAAACATATCGAGAACGAAACATTAGAGCATGAAGCCAGCTGAATGAATGGTAGCTCGACCAGCAATGTTTTTCCATGTATTCCCAGAGATAAGAAAAATCCATGACGATAATGAAATGGAAGTACGATAGGTGGCGTAGCAGGAAGAACGGGGACGCGTCTGGAAGAAGACTTTAACGCATCAACAGTCTGGTAATCAGAATGAGATTTTCACTCTGCAGCGGAGTGTGCGCTAGTATGAAGCTTCCTGGAGATTAAAACTGTGTGCCCGACCGAAACTCGAACTCGGGACCTTTTCCTTTTCGCGGGCAAGTGCTCTACCAACTGAGCTACCGAAGCACGACTCACGGCCGCTACTCACAGCTTTACTTCTGCCAGTATCTCGTCTCCCACCTCCAAACAGGAGAGTTTCTGTAAAGTTTGGAAGGTATAGTTGGCCTTTGGCTATGTTGCGGTGAGGACGCGCTGTTTGTGTTCCTGCCGCGGAGCGAGCGCACGTGATGTTTACATCGTACTCGGCCGTTTCGCGCGTGCCGCACTCAGCATATACTGTAGATCACTATCGCGCACCAGTACAGAAAATCGACGCTCAAATTTACGTTCCGCAACGAATTTGCACGGCCCAAAGCACTCGAAGTCGAACGATTTCTACGAGAAGAAGTTAAAATCCCGGTGACCGACATTCTCGGCATTCACTTGTCCATTGTGAGCAGTATCGTATATGTCAAGATCATCAACGACGTAACATGTGAACGGATCCTTCGGGAAACGAAACAGGGCCTCACTTTCAGCCATGCTGATGGCAATGTGGGGGCTGTGCACTTCGATTATTCTGGCATGGGACTTCGCACGATCAGACTTTTCGAACTTTCTTTCGAACTACCGACGGAGGACGTCTTGACAGCGCTGCGCCCCTACGGCACGATGCATGAACATATTGCGGAAAAATGGACGCAATTCCAGACATATCCTGTGCCGAACGGAGTCCGTCAGGTCGGAATAGAACTTAAAAGACATGTACCTTCAGATCTGAATATCAGTGGCTGCCGTGCCATCGTCATATACGACGGGCAACCGAAGATCTGCTCTGGTTGTGGGAAGGAGGGTCACCTCAGACCCGAATGAATACAACGTCGAATCACTCAACTGCCGCCGGCTGCAAAGGACCCGCCGTCGCAGCCGACGCTGCTTCCCGTGACTTATGCAGCAGCCCTCACGACAACTACCACTTCACCACGACAGCCGACATCCACGGTTGGGTCGCGGCTCCATGCCCCAGTACAGGGCGATGATGACATATCCGTCCCACAAGCTACGGATTCAACTCCGATGCAGCCGCCCCCGTCGACGGATATCAAGATACATGACGACAGCATGGCCGTAGACTCGCTTATTGTGCCTACGGCTGCCTTTGTGCCGGAACGTCGCGAATCTTTGCCATCGTCTGACACAGAAGAACACACCAGGAAGCAACGCTCTCCGAAGCGACGGAAGCGGAGGCGTAGAGCAACTTCCGAACGGGATGCGACACAGCCTCTACAGGACGACGAGTCCACCTTCAATGACGACGCTACCACAGAGGCAGCCGCCATTTGCTGCAGTGTGGCTCCACCGAACGGAACTGAGGACAAACTACACGTATGGTAAAATCGGATGCCGATACGCAGGACAGATGCTGCCCACCACCTTCTGGAGTGCAAGCACCCATGCCGTGTCCTGAGGAAGCTAAGGAAACCGATCTGGCTTTGAGTTCCCCGACGTGGGCGGATGACCACGACGACGACGCCACCATGCAAGTTACGCCAACAGGGCCCACGCCATTGGTGCTGCCTCTCTAGAAAGGACTGCAGGTGAGATTTGGCGGAATGCGGAGGTGTTAATACAGTCCGAAGCGTAATTCCAGTCTTAATGGATAACTTAGCACCTGCGGTTCGGGAACAGGCTTATCGTATCGCCACGATTAACCTCAACACGATACGAACGACAGTGAAGATCCAGTTGGTGTGTGAGATGCTTCGTTCTTCGGGCGTTGACATTGCCCTGTTGCAAAAAGTGTATATAGCGGCCCTCCCTGCTTTCTACGGTTCTGTGATATATATGTCACCGGCGGACGAAATGGAAGCGGCACGGCAATACTAGTGCGCGACGGAATTGCCATCGAAGAAGTGACTTACCTTCCGTCAGGAAGGGGGCTGGCGATCACAGCACTGGGCACGCGCATCATTAACATTTATGCTCCATCAGGAACTGACCAACGCCGCGAACGATCGCTGTTCTACTCCGAGGATATAGCCCTTCTCTTTATCAGTCGCTTCGGTCAATATATCTTCGGCGGCGACTTTAGCTGTGTGCTCAACCCCAAAGACCAAGTCCCTCATTTCTCGACTTGTCAAGAACGTCGACTCCTGGTTCGTGATATGCTTCTCACCGACACTTGGGAGACACTACACGGTGACCGTCCCAAGCCGACATATCTTACTAGTCACTCAGCCAGTCGCACAAGACCGCATTTATGTCTCACGAGCTCTAGCGCCGGGAGTACTGGACGCCGAACTTTGGCCGCTTGCCTTCTCCGATCATAGCGCTTTCATATGCACACTCACGCTACAACAGCAGCGGATATGGCGCAGCCGAGGACCCTGGAAGCTGAATGTAGCACATCTTCAAGCCCCGGAATGCCGTCAGATCATCGCCAACACTTGGCTGGATTGCGAACGTCGTCTTCCCCGATACCCTTCGACTATAGCATGGTGGGTGGAATGTGCTAAGCCAGCGTTTCGGCGTGTGCTAACACAGTTCGGAAAAGATATCGCAGCGTGGCATCGTCACACATTGGACTTTTATTACACGATGCTCCGCGAACTCGCCACCCAACCACCATCTCCAAACCGACAAATGGAAAGCCACCGAATTAAAGGTAAAACATTGTCGCTTACGAGGAAACGTTTGGAGGGGGTCGTCGTGCGATCGCGACGTCAAGACCGAGCGGAAGGAGAAAACCCGTCTATGTATCACATCGTGTTCGACAGCCGCCGACGCCGACAGCAGCTGATCACGGATCTCACATTGCCAGGTGGTAGGGTCGTAATGACTCAGGCGGCGGTAACAGAAGCCTTTGTAAATCACTACCGCCGGTTTTATGACGAGGTGAATACAGAGGAAGCGGATGGGCACGACATACTGCAGCACGTGTCGCACACCCTCGACGATGCAGCAGCGACGACGCTGTTAGCTGGACTTACGAGGGACGACATCGCGGACGCGCTTAACAAGGGAGCACTCAACAAATCCCCCGGGCCAGGCGGACTGCCGCTCGAGTTTTATCGGACTTTCTGCGATCTAATGATTCCCCGATGGATCAGCATTTACCAAGAACCGATCACCCCCGGTTCCCACGTGCCACCTGGATTCGTGGAAGGTCTCCTCATACCGATACACAAACCTTCCAGAGGTCGGACGGTCGAGGACTACAGACCAATTACAATGCTCAACGCGGACTATAAAACCTTCGCCCGACTACTCGCCAGCCGCATAAAGAAGTTTCTGCTCCTACTCCTCTCAATGGAGCAAACGACACAGGGCGGAGTGACCAACATGCAAACGGCAACCAGCGAATGCAGGGATTTAATAGCTATCGCCACATCCTGCCGCCTTCGAGCTGCTCTGATCTCCATTGATTTCGACCACGCCTTCGACAGAGTTCACCACAAGTTCCTCCTGTCCGTTATGGCCCGCATGGGCTTCCCGCCTGACTTTCTCGACATCTTTCATCGCTTTTTCCGTGGAGCTGCATCCCGTGTACTGGTGAATGGATGGATTTCGGGTCCCTTTCCGATCCGACGGTCAGTTCGCCAAGGATGCCCACTCTCCATGATCCTTTACGCGATCGCATTCGAACCACTTGTCAGACGGTTGAAAAACAGGCTCTCGGGCATGTCATTGAGGGTTCACACATTTCACTGCAGAATATATGCTGATGACCTTCTGTTACTTGTCCGATCTGGTGACGAGGTACGCTCGGTGATACAATGGATCAATCGCTATGGTTTGGCAGCGGGCAGCCTCATGAATGTGGCCAAGTCGGCAGCGATGCCCATTGGGAGAGGTCGACAGGAGGACGCTTTAGCTCCACTCCCACTAGTCAACAAGATAGGGTTCTTGGGCATAACATTTACACAGGATGTGCGCCGCATGGCTGCCATGAACTATGCACGATTACTACAGGCAATACGCACAGAAGTTCGTCAGAACCTACTTCGACAGATGGACTTCCTACAGCGTGTGGAATACCTCAACCTTCACGTGCCGACTAAGATGATCCACATGGCTCAGGTCCTACCGATATCGACAGCGATGTCACACAGACTGCAAGCAGCGTTTGGATATTACCTTACCGCCGGACACCTATTCAAAGTCCGCTACGAAACACTCACCCTCCCCCCACGTGATGGCGGACTGGGACTTATAAATGTTCGAGCGAGAGCTACAGCGTTATACTTGTGCACAATGATGAAATTGTGGACCCACAGAGATGCTTCGCTTACGGGACATCTGTTAGAGGAATTGCTGCCGGCGTCTCTTCTGCCATCTGTCACGACTGCGCAGATTACACCCGCACTCTCGCGCCTCTCTGCATTTATTCTTGAGTATAGTTACGTTCACCCAGACCTCCCCAACACTCGCACTCCCCAGGCGAGAGACGTTTACCGGCTGCTGCTAAGGTCCATCCCTCGCAATACGATTGAGAGGAAAAGCCCGACCACCCTATGGCCTGTAGTGCGGAGAGCGGTCCAGAAGCCCTTTCTCCCCACGCGGGTACGAGCAGCGTGGTACCATGTGGTGAACGGGAAGGTTGTAACACGACAAAGGCTGCACGCTATTGAGATGTCGGATTGCCCCCTTTGCCCACGTTGCCACCTCGTGGATACTGACTAACACCGTTTAACATGTGGATCGGCGTTAGAGGTATGGCTGCTAGTGCAGAAGATCCTCGTCTGCTACCTACGTATAGCGCCTCGCACAATTGAGCCACGGCTCCTCCTCAGAGGATACTTATTTCCCACCAGCGAAGACTCACGCTCTCACATGGTTTAAAGGCATGTCCATATACTACCTTTTTCGAGATGATGAGAAAGTGGTACTTGATTACTGGCAATTTCTCCAGGGCAGTCATAGCACACTTGAGTGTATACCCAGATACCGACAACTATTTGCGAACTATTTGCGCAGTGTCTTCGATAACCCCCCTCACAGTTGGGGAGTACCGGGCAGAGGATGACCGCCGCCATGGAGCTCCACACGCTGCGAAATGTTTTATCAAATTGGAACATGGAAGCTGTACGCAGATGAGCCATGCACAGGGAATGGCGTGCCGGATTTCCTTACATTTTTCTTTCTTTATTATTTATCATCGTACTATTAGTTTCGAATTCTATTTCATAGTTTAGAAGGAACTCTTTTTCTGTTGTTGCTACGGATGTACATTCTACTTTTGTTTGTCGTAACTGAACGACGCCTTTTTCTATATAAAAACAAATGTTTGATAGAGAAAAATATTAAAAAATTAAATAAAATAAAAAACTAAAGGTAAAAAATAGCGCATCGGCTATTGTAACTGTCTTTAAAAAAAGTGGTAAGATTGCAGTTGTACTCTGAGGAAGTGGAACATGTTGATTTACTGATTATTTGAGATGAGGAAAGAAATTGAAGAGTTTTGAGAAGCATATTTTATTATGATTATTTTGATAGGTGGTAAAGAGGATTTAAAAGAAAAAAAAAAGAAAAACGGTCAAAGAATCGGGATGGGGAGCGGAGGACTCGGGTTCGCGTCTCCTAGTAACTGTACGGTTTTAATTTACTTAAATTGTAGTTTTCGAATCAGAATTCGTACGGATAGGAAGTTTAATAAGGTACGCAACTCAACACGAAATAATAACAGTAGTAAGGTAGACAAACTAATTTCCCAAACTATGTGAATAAGTAAAGAATTGAACTTTTGAGCCTCGTCACATGAAAACAACTCCGAGTAAGAGGGCTACGAATTCCTCACAAGGGACCGCAGACAGCCATACGCGCGACGCTTGCCTACAGCGACGCACGCGGGGAGAGTTATATTGTCCCGTTGCCTCTTCGTCATATTATAATTGTGAACCTCGAAAAGTGAGGACATTAATCGGAAAGAGTTGAGTCCTTCCCCTTGTTAGGCAAAAAAAAAAAAAAAAAAAAAAAGTTGGTAGAAGACTTGCCCGCGAAAGGCAAAGGTCCCGAGTTCGGGTCTCGGTCGGGCACACAGTTTCAATCTGCCAGGAAGTTTCAGTCTGGTAATGCATCGAAAACAGCGGTACAGCAGCAGAACTGAAATACCTAAGTTATGATAGTTAAAATCAACCGCTACAGTGTAATACAACGTCGTTTATTCAAAACATACTACCAGTTTCGACGCCAAAAAGCGTTATCTTGAGGCTCCGAGCATAAACTGCAATCAACGTGCAAACCGCAACGACAAAGACCAACGGAGTTTCCAAATGAAAACAGTACAACTTATTAAGCATATACGCCAGCATGTGCAACGAGCAAAGTCGTGTGCAGTAAGGCCAAAGTCGACTCTATCCCGTATCTTTGTAGCAGTACCAAGTCAGACCATTGGTTGGCTTGCTATGGAGATATGGAATTCAGTTGATTGTGGCCCCGCTGGACACTATTTTGTCGGTTGCACATGCTTACTTGTATGCTTACTAAGTTGTGCTCTCCCTGAAGATCTTGTTATCTATTTCTCAGAGGCATCCCATTTATGCTTGTCTTAACTTACTTTTTTATCGCTTATTGTCTGCCGTTCTTTCGAAGACAAAAGTCTGTTTGCATCTCGAGCTATATACCAGTTTGTCCCCTTAGATGTCTCTCTCTTACTAATGGTATGTCCACCCCCGGTAGCTGAATGGTCAGCGTGACGGATTGTCAATCCTCTGGGTCCCGATTCGATTCCCGGTTGGGTCGGAGAATTTTCTATGCCCAAGTACTGGGTGTTGTGCTGTCCTCATCATCATCCTATCATCCCCATCGACTGCAGGTCGCCGAAGTGGCGTAAAATTGAAAGGCCGCACCCGGCGAAGGGCCTGCCCGACGGGGGCCACAGCCACATGATTAAATAAATAAACTAATGTTATTCCATCTCACTGCATCACACACACAGCCCTCTGCCTGATCACTTCCCATAAGCTCCTCTTCCATCTTCCGATCAGTACTGACATTATATTCCTAGTAATTAAATTTTTACACCTGTTCTAGTGGCTTTCCTTTAAAATACGGTGTTATATTTCGGTTATATTCAGAGTCTTGGATCTTGCACCATTTGCCTGAAGTCCATTCCAGTTTGGTGTGCCTAGGAACCAGGCCCAGAGGGATTGCAGCTCGCCGACATCGCAGTCAAATTCATCACTGTTATGTGCACGGTTCGCTAGACAAACAATCAAACAATTCGTATTAATGAGTTTTATTACAAAAATACAGTTACAGAGACTTAACTTTGGAAATTACACAGGTGTGTCTCAAGCAAAGGGTGACACACGAAATAATCAGTCTTTGCACTGACGGCTGATCTCTGCCTAGTCTTCCCAGAACTGCTACCGAAGTGCCTACGTTGACGCTGCTATCCAAGTCGCTAACACTGAAGCAGCTATCGAGTGGGCTGCCAGCAGGGCGTGGCGCTTATGTTGTCTTCACATAGATGCCGCTGCTGTCACGTTGTCGTCCTGGAAGGCAGGTGGGTCAGCGTGCTTTCCTCCGCCGCCGGATGCTGAGGAGGGTGGGGCAGGTCCATCTCGTGGATGCAAACGATAGGAGGCGAGAAACAGTTGCAATGCTTGATCACTGGCGTGTGCGCAACGAAGTCTGGCCATCTGCTGCTCGAGGGTGCCGAAACCAGCTGCGTCTGGAACTGAAACATCTGCATTAGCTGTGTTGCATCTAACGCTTGCGGCTGCAGCGCCTGAGAAGGGGGCGGGATAGTTGGGGGTGGGCATGTTGGAAGACACAAATGCAACGAACAGACAAAACAAAGCAAAGAAAAATTCTGCAACGCTCACCTGAAAACAAAGATTAGTAAAAACGACAAGAAACTTTTAAAGCAAATGAGCGCCTCTGCAAAGTAGGGACAAGGGAGAATTATGGTGCCAGCCGTCGGGCACTGGGTTCGGGGGACATTCGTCGCCAAATGTGGCTGAAGAGGATGTACAGCTTGACTGTTTATGTTATGACCAAGATAATGCAACTCACATTTTAAAAATCGCACTTGTCCTTCTACACTTTAGTCCTGCATCAGATACACACGAAGTAAAGCGCGCAAATCTGAAATATGTTGTTCAGCTGTATGACCTGATACGACAATATCGTCCTAATAATTTGAAAAGTTTGGTGCTTGAGCAGTCACCTGTTCCAAATACAGTTGGCAGATGAGGAAGCATTGCTAAAAGGCAAACGTAAATGACTCGGAGATTCTACATCAAGTGGTATAAGAAGATATGTGTGTCGGAAATCAGTTTTAGAAAAGTAGTGACCAGTGTCTAATCTGTCCATCACATCGTCAGGGGGTAGCAATGGATGCGTCTCAATCACAGTTTGAAGGTTGACCAGTGGAATTGCGCATTGACTAGCGTTTATTGGCGCAATAGCTCAGCTATCTTGCAATTCTTTAAGTTCAGTAGACACTTTGTCCTGTAATTCAATGGAAAGTGTTGTGGCTCGGCCAAATTTCGGCTGAGCATTATCTTTCAGAGTAATATGTGCAACAAAATGGTTAGCCTTGTCTAAACCTTCAGGAAAAGAGTTCCGAGAATTCTCTTGGCAACATAGCTACACTATTTTTGCACTGAATGCAGATACTGTCATCACATCGTCCTGAGTTTTAAAGCAAAACATATCAAATGAATGAAGGCCAAATATGCTCTCACAGTCGCGTGAATGTAGTAACGTAAAAGTCACTGTTCGTGTATGCAAGCGACACATGGCAACCAAAGAAATCAAGTCCAAATATGTTCTCAAATACGCGTGATTGTAGCTCAATGAATGTTACATTTCGCTTATGTGAGTGATACATGATAGGCGAAGTACATTTACTTGTCCATTGTAAGCTGTCAGGTGTGTGCTACTTTTAGACAGGCGCTGTGAGCCTAACAGTTTATATGTGTTATGATTCAGCAATACAACAGAGGCACTTACGTGTTACTGAAATTTCACAGGCTTTTCACTAAGATCCAAATGAACAAAAAGTTAGTTGAACAGGCATACCACTGAATAAACTGTTTGCCTGCTAGTTTTGCTAATGCCTGCAGCAGGCGTGGATACACAGCATTTATTACACAGGCATAGTAACAAGGTTTTTGTGAGTGGTCAGAATCCTTATGTTTGTTCCAGTACAAACATACGGATTGTACGTGATTTTTCTTGCCGCAAGCATAACACTCTGCTTATCAGGACGGGCAATCTTGGAGGAGGTGCCGTGAATAGCACCAAGGGCATGATTTAACTGTATTCTCTGATGTACCCACCTGTGTAGAGACCTGTTTACATGGTCCAATGAAAACTCACGATGGCTTGGACAAGTAGAACATCAACGTCAGTGGAGAGTTAATGTTTGGTGTGGTATAGTTGGTACTATTTTTACAACGAGGCGAAAAACACCACTCTGGCTGTAGAAAGTTTTTTATTAAAACCACAGCGTATTTCACCCCAATTTAGGCGCATCCTCAGATGATATAAATTGGGTCTACAACATAATTTTACTGGTTCCTGATGCATTTCTCTGTCCTTCACGTCATCGATTATCCTACTATAATAATTGGCACTTATTTCATCATTGGTAACATATACGGTCGGGCAAATGACAGCTTTCTCACGTGAATTCATCCTCGCGTTCTGCGTGTAGAGCTCTAGGAACCAGAATTCTTGTGTGTAAATAACACGATGGACGTCCAGCACATAATGATTTGAGTGGACGTTATCTTCTGAACCGAAGGTATCCTGCCAGATAGAATGGTATTGAAAGAACAGTCGATTGACCTGCTCGGACTTCTGACCTCCTCTCTGAAATTTTCTCTTGCGGGCCTATAAAAGACGTTGTCCATCACCATAACCCAACAGCTAGAGAGAACATGCAGCAGTGTTCCATGTTTGCATGTAGTTCACTTCAGCAGGCAACACGGGAAGCGGCGATGAATTCTTTCATCCAAAGCGGGTACCAGTCAGCATATCACTGTGTTTGGTTATCACTGTGAGCATCTTTGAATATTCTACCCATTTCGGAGGGAACAATGGATTACAGAACTACAAAATTGTATTAAAATGGTTCAAATGGCTCTGAGCACTATGGGACTTAACAGCTATGGTCATCAGTCCCCTAACTGACCTAAGGACATCACACAACACCCAGTCATCACGAGGCAGGGAAAATCCCTGACCCCGCCGGGAATCGAACCGGGGAACCCGAGCGCGGGAAGCGAGAACGCTACCGCACGACCACGAGCTGCGGACAAAATGGTATTAAAGATGGTCGTTTTTGTTTCTCATTAATTCTTTTAGACGTGGCTACAACTGTGTACATTAAATTTTACTTTCTGTTAGTAGGAATAGAAAAAAAATTTCCCCATTGAGAGACTTGTGTACATGTTTTTGAATGTGCCATTTTTTTATCATGTATAACTGCTGCCAGCTGTTGTGTTTCACTTCGAAAATATCAAAAAGTCAGCATAGCAGTGTACAGCAACTTGTGACCGCCAGAATACACGGAAGCGACTGGTGAGTTACAACCTTCTGTATATATGAACGTTATTATTATTGTTATATTGCATTGTAGTTATTAAAAAATCAGTTCATTTATTACAACAATGAGTACTCCATATTGGTTACTCTAGTCCATAAAAAGAAGCCAAGTGTACAATTTTTTTTGTATAAATCTTGCATCTAAAATAATTAAGAAAGTGCCTAAGAGCATTACGACGAAAAGAAAATTTTTTCTTCCTCCAGAAAAAATTCAGGTGTGATTGTTGTGCTTACGTGAAACGTGACCTGTGTTCAATGAGTCTTGATTAGAGGAAATGGGTACCAAAATCATGAGGAGGTGCTTAAGAAAGATTCACTGCTGTACATTTCTAAGTAACGAACAAAGATATAAGATAAGCAGTCATGTTGGAGAATGCGCCTGTATAGTTAAAGACGTTTACTTCGAACATTAAGGCTAATATAGTTGGTAATCTTCAGTAACAAAATGTCCGGACAGACCGCTACACTTTCAGTAGTGCCTGTGTAGGTGTGAAGTCTGAAAACCACGAATGGACGTGACTTGGTAGCAGCCAGCAGACAAATAACGAGCCATGTGGGACGAAGCGTTCGCAGGCGCCACCTGCTCGGCGGTTGCCAGGAGCCCTCGCAACCGCGGAAACCGCAAATAACGTGCCGCCTAGCCACCGAACGGACCCGACAAATTGTACCCGACGTTTGCGGCCCGCAGGTGCATTGGTGAACATACTGGCACGTGGCAGCGTATTACTAGCTGTGTGGGGGCTACTAGCAACGCGCCTGTAGAGTTTCCGATAAGGAAACTGTTTGCTGCATGCCACGCTCTGGTCCCGCGACTGTTTAGCATGTAACTGAGGCAGCCCTAAGATGTGGACATAGATTAGATTAGATTAGATTTACTTTCAATCCAATTGATCCGTAGTGAGGAGGTCGTCCTGGATGTAGAACATGTCAGAAAAACAACAATACATGACAAATATTTACAACTAAAACAAATAAGCTAATGTACCATTTCACAGGTCCCAAGTGGAATGATCGTAATTTTTTAATGAACACTATATGAGAGAGTCACTTTACAAATACTAATGCAGTGAATTTTAAAATAAAAAAGTTTATTTATTTATTTATAAAGTAGTAAAAGTTAATACAACAACTATAATACTTATTTACAATGGTGTGTGTAGGTGCACGAAATTTCGGGCTGTTGTTGATAACTTGCTGCCACAATACTTCGGCGCAGTGTATACCGGCTACAGCACATAGCGTTCAACTTTTTACGACCCCGCCGGTACATGCATGGTGTTCCCAGTTGTCACTGTTGGAACTTAGTGCTTAGGCAGATAGCATGCACATCTGCTGCATGTCTGCTCGCGTCTATGAGCGCCCTCCGAGGTTAAACCACGTCACTTCGATAAATGATCTTTCATGTTCAATTGGTAAAATCGCCCAATAATGCCGGTGAAAGCTGGTTTCGCAGGATAGAGAGGATCAGGTTTTGGTTGTGGAGGGCGGCGTAATTACACATTGCCCAAAACCACATCGGAAGCAAGAACGGCTGAAAGCCTGAACACAAGTTATAAAAAATTGCTTTAAAGAATACATGTGGCTGAATATTGTACGTAAATACTCGTCTCAAGGCCACAAACAAGACACTGAGCACCTCAGGGTTTAGGGCCTGGATAAAAAGCATTATAGATAGAGCAAATTTTAAAAAAATCGTTTTTAACACATGAATATTCCAATTTTAATTTAAGACGGCTGAAGGCATTATCTTAAAAATATTTCACGTAAAAGCTCGGCTGAAGGCCACACACTGGACACTGAACAACACTAGGGCTTAAGGCCTGGATAACAAGAATCTCAGATAGCAAAAACGTTCAAAATTTAGTTTGTAGCAAATTAATCTTCAAATTTTTAGTTTCAGTCGGCTGAGGGCCTTATCTTAAAAATAAAACATACCAAATTAATAGACAGCTGAATGCCTCACACAGTACTTCAGACTAAAAGGAAAATCACAATCTAAAACGGTGCTCAGAAGTGTTCCATGGATCGGGCTGAGGAGGTAGCTCTAACGTAAAGGTGAGGTGAGACAGGCAGCCAAGAGTAACGTTAAATAATCAGATGGCACCCCGACAAACGCACGGCTGAAGGACCGACCAAGAACCTAATCAGTTCCCTCCAGCCCGACCAACGGCACGACAACGGAAGGTGTCAGCCAAATCGAAGATACCAGCAGGAGAACATCTTCTAAATTGTCGTCTAAAAACAGCCAAGGCACAATAACCACTTCAAGAAAAAAATATGAACAAACAACTAAAAGGCTGTCGTACTACACGCCGTGCCGGACAGCATCAACACGGCGAGGACAACACACTGCCGGAAAATTACGCTAACGGCCAGGACAGGTAACTGGGTCGTTAACGGGCACAAGGCAGAAAATGCCGCTGGTGCTCTTCACTGATAAGTAACATACAATTTAATAGTTAGAGACTATACAGGAAGACGGCTGCCAAATTTCGCCTACTCCAGCACACCATACGTTGCTGCTAGCCGGAACGGCTCAGGAAACACTAACGAACTGACTGCCACACACACCACCACACGGAAATATAGTGGTGACTCCAAAGATGGTACAGCAGTACTAGTAATTATAAGTGCTGTTGCTGCCACTGACGGAGGCAAGTCAGCAACTCATTATGGTAGTAACTCAGGGAGAAATAAGACACCACTCGATTGTGACAAAATGCCAAAGAACAAACTGCATCAACGCGAGCCGGCCACGCCTCAGCTGGCGGTACAGGGTACGAATTTTTCTATGACATGATTTCACCCGTTATTTAATTGGAAAACCGCCATACTGGTTGCAATTGGCTTCGTACAACCGTATTTCGACTGGTTGATTTATAATCGAGTTCAAAATGTTTGATGCATGGACCACAATATTTCTTCAATCGTATTTCACAGTAACACCAATAGAAATGCAGCCTTGTGCGATAGAGGATTTGCTGTCTTGGAGAAGAGTGTTCCACTTGTGTGCCACGATGCACTACTTAACACTGCGCGTCGTTTGCCGTGCACATTATTTACCGCGCTCAGATGGAATCTTACGTACACCTGCCTTATGAAGCTTGAAGTCGTCTTTAACTGATTCCAGCGTCTGAGACGGTAAGGATACGATTAATCAATGTCTTGAGATCGCTCAATGTTTGTGCCTGACTGTGGCAGCAATTTGGCTGTAAATATAGGTCTCATTGGCTGGATTTTCAAAATACCGAATCTCTTTGTGTGATATCACTATTCTGTACCACTAAGTCGTCAAAAAAATGGCTATAAAGCTTCTTTCTCCATCTACTCGGTAAATTTTATGTTTTCATGAACGGTGTTTGCATGTTGAAGCAAGTATGCGACTCTGTCCAAATCAGGAGCAGACACCTGTGACAAGTATGTACAATGTATTGCCAAGTTATTGTTGGTCTGAAAACTGCCGAGTCGAGGGACCTCTTCTCAGAATCGTCAGTAAACAAGTTGGCCACCAGAGGAGAAAAAGGATCCCCATGGTGGCACAGTCAGTTTGTTCATAAAACTCGGCAAATAAGAAATACAAAGAGAGTGTTCCGGCTTAAAGTTCAAGCTCTGCCACGACCGTCAGGAAAGGTAGAGCAGAGAGGGCTGTGACAAAGACCTCAGACAACAGTATGCTGAAGACCCCTCTCTAGGACGACACCGAGTCTCTAGACGATGAGAACGTAAGTTCGCGCAGCATGGCGGCGGCCCAGTTAAATACTAGCCGTCCTACGAGCTCTACAGCAGCGACTTAGAAACTACAGTCATGCTCATAAGTGAAGGATAATGATGATACCTAGTGAAACAACGCTCTGGTGCGCGGTTTGTGGGTTTAAATCACCTCGGAATATGACCTTGCGGCGCATTTGACCTGCGGTCGTCGCAAGGTAGCGCTGGCAGCAGTCCACCTGCGCAGATGTGTGTTGATGCATGTCAGAGTACGGTGCAGTGAGTAAGTGTGCAGACGTTTTCAGTCGTGCTAATGGTGATTGTGTGTGAAAATGTCTCAAAGAGCACATTTGATGACGTTATGAGGGGTAGAATAGTAGGGCTGGTCAAACACAGCAGGTAGTAGCACAGGCCCGCCGTGTGCCACAAAGTATGATCTCAGGATTATGGCAACGATTCCATCAGACAGGAAACGTGTACAGGCGATACAGTGCGGGACGTAAGCAGTGTAAAGCAACACAGAAGAACGATATCTCACCATTAGTTCCTGCAGACGTCCACGGAGTACTACAGGTAGCCTTGCTCGGGACCTTACCGCATCCACTGGAACTGTTGTCTCCCAAACACACAGTCTAGACACAACTGAAAAGACATAGTTTATTCGTCCGGAGACCTGTAAGGTGGATTCCACTGACCCTTGGTCACAGGAGAGCCCTTAAAGCCTGGTGTCAAGAACACAGTACATGGTCATAGGAACAGTGGTCCCAGGTTATGTTCACGGATGAGTCCAGGTATAGTCTGTACAATGATTCTCGCCGTGTTTTCATCTGTTGTGAACCATGAACCAGACTTAATGTTCTTGAAAGGGACCTGTATGGACATCATGGTTTGATGGTGTGGGGTGGGATTATGATTGGTGCACGTACACACTTGCATGTCTTTGACAGTGGACCTCTAACTCCACCGTGGAGGAGTACCTTGAAACACAATGGAGTGGCCTGCCTGTTCTCGAGACCGAAACCCCATCGAACACGTCTGGGATACTCTCGGGCGACGTATCGCTGCGCGTCTTCAAACCCATACGACACTTCAGGAGCTCCGACAGGCACTGGTGCAAGAATGGAAGGCTATACCCCAACAGCTGCTGGACCACCTGATCCAGAGTATGCCAACCCGTTGTGCGGCCTGTGTACGTGTGCATGGTGATCATATCCCATACTGATGTAGGGGTACATGCGCAGAAAACAGTAGCCTTTTGTGTTTAGCGACAATTTTCTCAATTTATCACCAGTAGCGTGGGCTTACAGATCTGTGTCACGTGTGTTCCCTATGCGCCTAGACTATTAGCGCCAGTTTTGTGTAGTGCCACGTTGTGTGGCACCACATTCTGCAGTTATCCTTAATTTATGTCCATGAATGTATGTTGATTCACCTGTATTAGGATTTGTGTATAATGAAAAGATTTTCTTATTTTGTGTGTTGCCCATTGCCTGCGACTCACCATTGTATATCCTGGAACGTAAGTATTGTCACATATCTTCATTAATACGATTTGCTTGAATTGTTGCCTAGCGATCCGAGAAAGCGGGTCTTCTAGGCACTCCATATTCGACGAGTAGGCAGGACACAACTTTGGCGACGAGGATGGGATGGATGCCACAGCGACAGCCACCACTGCTATTCTGTTTTCCTTTTCGTGGGATTTTGTGTTTTGCTGGCGCCTCAGTTCTCTCTTCTCTTTTCTTTGCAGGGTAGTTTAATTGTCATAACAGTTTCTTATAGTGTTTTTGCTAATCAGTGTTTTCAGGTGAGATGCAGAAATTTTCTTTGCTTTTATACTTCGTTTTATTCTTTTCGTTGTCGGCATTTGTTCCTTCAAACATGCCCACTGCAACCCTTCCATCCCCTGCTTAGGCGCCACTGCTACCAGCGTTAGATGCAACGCAGTTAACACAGACGTTTTAGTTTCACAAGCAATAGATTGCATGTCTACTCAGTACAGTACAACAGCTCCTGGCGAATCAAGCGAATGCAGTACAGTAGGCGCCTACAGCGGCTCCAAGTGCTGTACGGCCTTTGGACAGTTTCATGAACAAGATAAGGAAGGGCTTGATTGGTGGCAACGGTTTGAAGCGCATGTAATTGCTCACAACGTTTCAGGTACTGTGAAAGTCCAATATTTATTGTCCATGGTCGGAAGAGCAGTGTTCAGATTTATTCAGAATTTACTTCCAAACGCCATTCCGAGCGAACTTTCCTATGATCAGGTTGTAGATTCACAAAATAACTATTATGATCAACAATTGAATGTGGTAGCAGCTAGATATCAATTCTTTAATTGCAAGCCTGCCGGGATGGAAGAGCGGTTATAGACGCTACAGTCTGGAAACGCGCGGCCGCTACGGTCGCAGGTTCGAATCCTGCCTCGGGCACGGATTGTGTGATGTCTTTAGGTTAGTTAGGTTTAATTAGTTCTAAGTTCTAGGGGACTGATGACGTTAGAAATTAAGTCCCATAGTGCTCAGAGCCAAATGAATCATATTTTAATTGCAAGAAACGATTAGAACAAACTGATCGCGATTAGGTAACAGATTTGCAGGATACGACAATGTGCTTGTGGTGCTTTATATACAGATGTTATGTTGAGTTATGTGCTCATGTATAATGTAATTAATGTCAAACTTAGGGAACAGCTTTTGAAACAGTACGATCCAGCTTTCCAGCTCGTAGTGCAAATACTAGATCAGTACGATTCAGGTGCCATGTCGGCCGATAAGTTTTGAGAAGCTAACAATTTTTCGGGTCGAGTCGCCCCTTCCTCACGACAGGCGCATTAGGCAGCGACAGATAGAGCGTTCCATGTTGAGTAATCAATTCTCCACACCACATAAACAGCTCTGTAAAAGGGAAACCGAATTATGTCATATCCTCAGTGCTATTCACTGCACAAACACCAAGACTGCCAAACCCGACAAGCAGTTTTACGCTTGGTTGCATGAGAACAACCTTAAGAATTCTGTCCACTCAAATAAATCTAGTCACAAGACCCATGTAATCAATGAAGCGTATTCAAAGCCTGCAGCAAGCATAAGCAAAACCGTCAAACGACCAGTTTCTTCAGTACTATGCTATTGTGTATGGTGTCACCAAATTCCACCACTATTTGTATGGCAGAAAATTCTACTTACTAACGGATCACAAGCCACTGCAGTCTTTGTTTCATCCGACCAAGACGGTTGCTGTACGAACCACCCTAAAATTGCTACAATGGGCTTTGTTGTTGTCTCAGTACCAGTAGGAGATTGTGTATTGTTCGAAGGCTACACTTGGTAATGCGGGCGCCCTTTCACGTCTTCCGATTGGCCCTGATACCGACTTAGAGGCTTCCGCTGCATCTTGTTGTCACATCCAATCTCAAGATTCTGAATTACTTTTATCGTCTCCTCTGAAATACAGAAAAATTGAACAGGCCATGCAAGGTGATTCAGATTTAAACATTTTGCTACAATACGTTCGCACGTCTTTGCGTCGCTCATTGAATACCATCAAGGACTCTAAAGTGTGCCGTTACTTTGCACGTCGGCGTAGCCTTGTTATACAGCAAGGTGTGATTCTTGTTCAAAATAACAGTGGAGAGTCACGTGTGTTGATCTATAAAGCCTTTCAAAAAGAGGTGACGCAGTTACTTCACCAAGGACACTGGGGGATTGTTCGTACGAAACAGTTAGCGTGTCGACACTGTACTTGGCAGGGTATGGGCACCCAAATAGGACAGGTGACGTCACGTTGTCACGCATGAGAGGAAAATCAGTCCGCTCCACCACAAACATTCTCTGCTTGGCCTAGGTAGCAATCATAATGGCAACGTGTGCACATAGACATTGTGGGACCTTTTCGTAACATTCGTTGGCTGTTTGTGATTGACTGGTACAGTAAGTTTCGCTATGCTGTACCAGTGAACTATACAACGTCACGCAGCAGCCTGAAGCCATAGTGTAGGACAACGGCCGTCAGTTCACGTCACATGAATTTGAAACGTTATGTGAACACAATGGCATACAGCATCTTACAAGTGCATCGTTCCACCCACACTCAAACGCCGAAGCGGTACGTTTTGTCATAACCTTCAAGCAGCAGATGGCCAGACGTCACTCTGCACACCCCACGGTCAAGCATTGTAGCTGTTTCTAATCTCCTATCATTCGCATACACGAGATGGACCATGGCCGGCGGGCGGAATTACTTCACGGCCACCGCCATCGGACACTGCTCCCCCTGTTCCACACTCCTCAGCATCCGGTTCCGAAGTAAGACTTTGTGCGGCATGATATTGTGTTTTCCATTGTTTTTAGTGGCAGCAGATTATGGACTCGAGGAGAGATTCTTCACTGACTTGGCGCATGCATGCATCCCATTTCAGGCCCACACGGATTGCAGCGTCGACGTCACAATAAAATTCGCCATTGTCATGATCCTTTCTGACTCATACCCCAGATTCACGGATCCCAAGGACGGATAAGGACGGAGTGGCCACAACAGCCGCCGAAGGGTGTCATCATGACACTGCGCGACGACCCTATGGAGTCGGGGCGTTCTGCGCCTACGGCTCTTCTCGTCCTTCCGAGCAGATGGACGCCCGACAAAGCAGCGCCTTACGACTTCTACATCAGCTTACTGGCCTGAGGAGGTGAATGTGCACCCTTCTGGTCGTTTTCCGGGGGAAGTTTCCGCAAGAGCGAAGGCCGGATGGCGGGGTGCGATCGGAACCCTGACGTCACCTGCAGCCTGAGGTTCCGGTGCAGCGCAGCATCCACACTCCTGCCTCCCCTGCTTTTGTCGATCACCTTATCGGAAGGCGGTCGGTCGCTTTGGGAGAGGAGAGATCTGCGGGCGTAAAAGTCAATCGCCGGCACGACGGTCAGGAACAGTAGTGCAAAGAGGGCTGTGAAGACGACGGCAGCCAATATTACGCTGACCGACCACTGTCTAGGACGACACCGAGACGGCAGCGGCCTCTAGGCGATGAGAGCGCCGCGCCTCCTGACCGCGGTCAAGTTGAAGGCTATCCTTTCTGCGAGCTGTACAGTAGCGAATAAGGAATTGTATTGATTCACTTGTATTAGAAGTTGTGTGTACTGAAGAGATTTTCTTATTTAGTATGACAACCAGTGCTTACATTTCACCATTGTAAATTCTGGTCATTTAGTATGGTCATTTATCTTACTGTAATAAAACTTCATTAATACGATTTACTTTAGTCGTTGCCTAGCGATCCGAGAAAGCAGGTTTCCTGGGCACCCCATATTCATATCCGACGAGTAGGCAGAACAGACAGTGTGCTCGACCAACGCAGTTACGCCATTACCCACCATTCTGCCGGTTACGTGTATCAAGTCCGCCAGAGACACTTCTGTAGAAAGTGAAACCCCGTAAAAATGGCCAATAATTCGTCGCTTTTTAGCTTAAATGACTTAACTCAGAAGATAAAATCGATCTGAACTTTCGACTACACTGCTTTTCAATAAGGACACCAAGAAAGTCGCTAAATCATTGGTCGCTGCTCCAACAATAGTTCATAGGGGCACATCTTCCTTATGGATCTTAGGCCTTCTGTTACCCAAAATACCAGAATCATGTCCCACTATGCCAGTATAAGTTAGGCGATAACGTTGACCACGACGTGTGGATTCACGGAAAATTGGCTGAAAATGTTCGAAGAGATACGTATACAGTTCCGTACGTTTTCACTCCGAAACACGTTTTAATGAGAAGTGAAGCCGTCGACGACCTCTTCCCGCTTCATGGTAGAGGGCTGACTGTTCTCACACACTCTGATGAACTTTTTCATCTAGGGCTTGCCTAGCAGACATCTCAGATACGCCACGGAATCCTAGATAATGTCATTTGATAATACTCCCGTAAGTAACAACTTTACAAAGAACTCAGGTAATGGCCAGTGAATCCCAACAGCAGACACGTGTAGCAAACTGCAACTTAAAATTTTAAGAACTGGTGCCTTGGTCGCAATGCTATAAAAGGAGATTTATTCGTGAATTTTTCGTTCCCTTTGTTACTGAATAATGCGTTCTGTTTGACATCTCAGTCCATTGTAGAAATTGCATATTTTCAAGTAGAGCCCAGCGAACTTGGACTAGGACAAAGGATTCCCAATAGAAAACGCTTTAGCCATTTATCACTGTTCAGGATAATGAAAGGATTCCGTTAACAGGCACCCAGAAGATGACACTTTTCACGCTGGGGTACATTTCATTCATGACAAGCAGCCGCCTGTATGGTACATCGTATTGGACGACAAGTTACTTTCCACTGAAGCCCTCAGCGACAGCATCGGCCAAATTGAGAGTTTATCTCTTTGCTCTTCTCTCACAGGTCATTATGCTCTTGTTGCACCTCACAGGCATATCTGCTCGATACGGAGATGCCTATGCTTTCCATCTATATGGAGAACGTCTGTCCCAAATTCAATATACCATGCCACAAATTCATCTCATAGATATAATTATTATTTTGTGTATCCACAGAGCACGTCACCTATAACTAAAAACAGTGCTTTCGTGATCTCTCCATTGGAAAAAGATTCTCATCAGTGGGAGGGGACTGTCGAGCGGGAGAGGACCATGAGAAAAACATTCAATAACCAGTAAAAAGTTAGTGTCCTATGAGTAGGGGAACGGAATCTCAAAAGTTGGAACGTGGTAGGGAAGGTATAATGGTAGAGAAGATATATTATCTGAAAAGGGGAATGCCAAAGTTCAGTCTAGGTACACTGGGTGGAGGGTTAAGTGAAGCGAAAAAATAAAGGTTTCTGGTCAGATGAGTATAGAGAGTGATATCAACGGTAACAGAAAATGATATGGTGGGAGCAAGATTGGTTATGAATACGAAGGTAGGACAGAGAGAATACGGTGATTTCAACAACAGAAGATGGTGTAATGGGACCAGGATTAGTTATGAGAAAGAAGGTATGGCAGAGAGTGAGTTACTGTGAACAGTTCAGTGACAGTATTGATCTCATCACAATCGCAAGCAAACAGACTGGTATGCCGACGTCGGAAGATGAAGAAAATGAGCCAGAGAAATTATATAAGGATATTGAAAGGGTAATGCAGTACGTAAAGGGAGATAAAAATCGAATAGTGGTGACGTACTGGAATGCGGTTATAGGGACGGGTAGAGGAAAGGATCACAGGAGAATATTGGGTTAGTACTAGGAATAACAGAAGGAAAGTCTAAAGGCATTCTGTAATAAATTTTTGCTAGCAATAGCGAACACACTGTTCAAGAATCACAAGAGGAGAATGTGTACCTAGAAGAGGCCGGGAAGTAAGGGACGATCCAGTTAGAATACATCATGGTCAGCCAGAAATTCCGAAATCAGACCCTGGGCTATAAAGCGTACCCAGGATCAGATATAGACTCATATCAAAAGTTAATAGTAATGAAGAGTAGATTGAAGTTTAAGAGACTAGTCAAGAAGAATGACTGCGCAAAGAAGCAGAGGAGGAAATTAGTGTTTTCGGAATACTGACCTCCATAACTATTTCTCAAATGGAATGCCCCATGCGCCTAACTGCAGCTATCATGTAAATTACACTGTTGTTACTGAATTTTACAAGACGGAAAGCAAATTTGGATTTAAGAACCTATGTGTTGATGTCAAAAATAGTGCTGTATACTTACTGAGAACAAAAGCCAAACATGCAAATACTGTCAAAGGGCAAATTTCAGATTTGTTACAACTGAAGTGCTGCATTTCAGCCAGCAATCTTATTTCATGGGCATCAATTGTAGTCAAGACAATGTTAATGGCAAAGTGTAAGGGTCCAGGTGTCTTAATTCACAGCTACAAGCTAAACTAGATAATTTGTTACTGTAGAATGCAGATGTATTTGCAGAAAATTATGTATCATCAGAGACTGTGGATACCACAGGAATATAATTCCTCACAAAATGTATGGTCATACATCTTAGACTATCCAGTGTTCCACAATGGTGGCTGTTACCAAAACAAGGTAAAGGGTCATTCAGCCTTTTCTGTTACTGTGTTGGAGTCCATTGTTAACCATAGATAAACCTGATGGTAACTTTCACCTCTTGCTTAATGACAGAGCGATAAATCAAATTATTTTTCCTGTCCTAGGTGAGCTTGAGACCTTACGTGAACAAACACAAGAGCTTCACACCAGAGAATTTTTGGTAAGTACGGATCAGAGACTCCTATTGATAGGCCCTATTAACAGAGGAATAGCAGAAATATACTGTGTTTCCATTTGGAGTTAAGGGTTAACACTGTTTCTTCTGTTCTTTGGTTTAAATGTCATTTCAGCTGACTGTATTACTGTACTAGATTCTATGCTAGGACCTCAACTATTAGATAACGTAACCTTGTATGTCAACAATTTACTTACCACATGGGACACACACCTTACTTTCATAAAATGTGTATTGCAGGTATTTATCATGTAGGTGTTGCTGCATATTTCCACAAATCAAATTTTGGTAACCATAAAATCCAATTTCTGGGATATTTAACTTCTCCTACATGTTTAGCATGATGACAAAAAACAGTGTAATAAAAAAATTTTCTGCACCTTCAACGAAGGACCGCCTTAAAGCCTTCCTAGGCCAAGCCTCGCTTTGTAGTCATATTGCTCATAATCTGTTATTAACTGATGATGCACATATAAATTTATTGATAAAAATACACAGTGGCTTTGATCGAAATATTCCCATATAACTCTTGATTCTATTAAGCAAGCTGTAGTGAATTCTCAACTATTGCACCATCTGATGCGTCAAGGAGTTCCCTTTTTTAACTGATGCTTCCTGCTGTGACTTGGGAGCTTCTTTAATTCAGATCGATGAAGATGAGGCGAACTTGACATTTTCGTCATAGAATTTGCTATCTTGTACTTTCTGTGAAACAGCATACTATGCCACTGATTCAGAGATTTTATCTGTAGTTTGGCCACTACCATATTGATGGTAATGATAAAATCTTCCATGATCATGCTTCTTTTAGCTTTGTGTCAAGCTGCAAACTCTTACATGCCCACCTAGCACACTAGTCTTAAAGAAAAGTTCATATGTGTGTGAATTCCTAAGGGATCAAACTGCTTAGGTCATCGGTCCCTAGACTTACACACTACTTAAACTAACTTATGCTAAGAACATCACAAACATCCATGCCCGAGGAAGGACTTGAACCTCCGGCGGGAGTGGCTGCGCAGTCCGTGACATGACGCCTCAATCCGCGTGGCTACTCCGCCCGGCACTAGTCTTATATTTTGCAAGAATATGCTACTGGTGTAGGTAATGTGGTGGCGCATGCTCTATCATGCCTTGTTCAAGGACTTCCAGAATTTTTAGAATTAGGCTTGTACTATGATACTACTACATGTTCAAAGACAATTAATCTTCATTCCATTCAGCAGTATATACGATAGTAAAACTTGATAACTTCATACCTCAAGAATTGACATACACATACCGGGTGGTTAAAATTAAATTGATTGTGTTCTGAGTGCTACCGTGCACAGGATGTTCAATGATTGGTGCTCTCGTGGAGTATGCTGAAAAACATAATGGCTCTACTTCCTGCCACCAGGTAAAAATATGACACTGCAAGCCGTCAGAATGCGATGTGTTTCCTATTTTGATGTTAGTATGATCTTTGCCGCCAGGTGATGTGAAACTGCCTTATGTGACTTTATGGTGTGGTTTCACAAACTCTTTCATTCCTGATTAATTTGTCTTCCGTGAGATGACACCTTGCGTATCTGTTAAGTGTACAATGACCTCCCTGTGCAACATGTAATTTCAACCTTGTAAGAACACGACTCTGTCCACACCCTTATTTGCTTGCAAGATGGGCGACATCGCAAGTCGTTAGGTGAAAAATTTCCTTCGAAAAACCTTCAGTATGACCGCGATCTGAAGATGTGTGGCCTTCCACATCCCCCAACCTAAAGGCATGTGACTTCTGGTTGTGTGGATATCTGAAAGATCGCGTCTGTCAGGAATGTTTCCAGACTCTTCTTAGAATGAAAGAGAGCATACAGTGTCATATAGCTCTGATTACACTGAAAATGCTGCAAGCAACCGTCGATCATACGTGTTACGAATGCCACATAGTGCTGGATTCAGAGAGGATATTGAAAACACATTTAACTTGTGACCATATCCAAATAAACGTGCCAGAAACATCATTGTGGCGTGTTTTAACGTTCCTCCCATTTCACGCATGCAAATTGTGACTGCCTACAGTGCCATGTATTCCGTTGTTGGCAGAAAAGGTAACGATTATGTTTTACAGCTTACGCAACAATTGCACTAATTAATAGACACATATATCCCGTTCCAGAGTTCTGTGATGTATACAGCCAACGTAACAGCACTCGAAACACCATCAGTTTAATTACAACCACCTGCTATATACGTGTGTCAATTTTAGACTGTAGTGTAAGAACTATTTTCAAGTTTGTATCTGCTGATATTCGTGGACCTAAAATAGCAACATTAGACACGTACTCGTGTATGGGTGTTGGAGAATTTATTGTAATATTGGCACTAGTTCATAGGAAGGAAATATTCATTTATGTCATTCTTGCTCTCAGTTGCACAGAAAGAGACTTATAATGCTGAAAATAAACAATGATATCCTACACTGTCAGTAAGCGTAATGCGTTTGTGAAGGAGCATTTCTGTGGAGTTCAGGGCAAAATGTAACGATCTTATAAATGTATGTGATCTTTATGGTTTAAAGTTATCGTTTTCTACAAAACATGTAATTATAATATGAACATTTCTATTTATTATTTGTAATTAGGACAATACACGATTTTCAGGATATTATTTAAAACATTTATTCACGTAACATTGGAAATTTAAGGTTTTGGTACTAAAAGCTTGATAAAGAAATGCTTGTGTTTCAGGTTTGCAAAGTGAACGGTTGTAGACGCTCCGCTGAGTGAAGTTAGCATGAATAGTCATACATGACAATTCTGTTATTTGATTGAATTGACCGCGTTTCCTCATTCATCTTATTCTAGTAAGAAAGCAAAATGTGTTTGCATATGTCATCCAGTCAGAAACCTCAGTTCTACACAAGCTAGATGAACTGTTATATTAGCAAGCATACGCAAGGCTACTGTGAATGATCAGTAAACGACCACTGTGTCCTGGCTCACTAAAACCTGCAGTAATTACTGTGCTGTATTGGATTGTTTAGGTGGCATACTGACCATTATTGGCTTAACCTGTGCAGTCCAGTATTTAATTTTAACCCCGCAGACCACTCATCTGGTTCATGTTGAGGACACTGATATTTACATAGGTGGTTTGTGATATACGCTACACCTTGTGAATAACGAACAGTAAATGAAGCAATGTACAAAATCTACGGTTCAAGGAACAGTGGTATTACAGTGTAGAACATATCCGAAAACATAAAGGAAAAGATAGAGGTGTCCGTAAGAAAATGACGAATATTTTCTTGATTTCTTATAACTGACAATTTGATTATGTTCAGATGAGAATTTTATACGTGTAATAATAGGTCTTTCATTTCAGAACAACCTAATATTAGTTTTGTGTTACTTGTTCCTGAGACATACAACTGTTTCACATGATCCATATTTAACAAGCTTCCTTACATTACTTTGAAATGAAACCAATCTGTACTAAGGCCCGTGATCACATATCACTCCGACAGCATCACTGGACTGATCTCTATCTCTCTACAAAGGGTCCTGCCATCGACGACCGAGTCTTACTTCCTACCTGGGGTCCAGTACATCTTATTTCAACAGGGAAGATAATACGTCATTAATTGCCACTCAAAATCTCCTAACTTCTCAAAACGAACTGTTCTAACATACATGCTAAGATATTATTCTTCTCCCATACTCTGTCATCAGTGCATGATTCTTGTAAAGGCTGTTGTAAACTAATGAGCACCAAACTATTGTCTTGTTTGTTCTCATAAAAATAAGATACTGCTAATGGAAGAAATTTAAATTTTATTGAATGTCGTATTCACCAGAATACCTGTATTCTTACTAATCCATTTGAAGTACATGGACTTCGTCTAAAAGCTACGTACTTATGCTAAATTCCAAAGACTTCAAATTCATTGTATGTGAAGTAATTTCAAAACTACATGTGGGCATCTACTCCTGATCAGTACAATTTATAATTAAGAATGATGTTGTGGTCTGAAGACCTCGACCAACTTTTAAAGTCACGTTCCCCACGGAGTTCGCCTGAATAGAGGAGCCAACATGTTAATCATGACACCGATCACTGATAACGTAATCAATACTTTAACTGTACTCTATGACCTCTAACTGTCTAGCGCTGATTCGATTAGGTCTGTAACCAAAGAGGCGATTCCATGCCATGTACAGATTCCAGCAACTAGATTCCAGCAACTATGTTTGTTTTGCAAAGCTATATTCGAACGAAAACCAATATTGTCCAAACAAATAATTCTCTTTCCACAAACATTAAGTTATCAATGACAATACCCGACTAATTTTGTTTACTGTAGGTTTCTGAAGTTTTTCATAACGTTTCATGTGTACGACATGTACTCGAATGCTCAAGACGGGGCTACACTAATAAACACTATCTTCACCAATCGAAGGATATAATAATAATAACGACAAGCAATATTTCTCCTTGACGACTCCTATGCAAATTTCAGTTAAAGTGTTTGTGGTGCTGTGGCAGATACATTAAATGAACAGCAGAAAGCTGTACTTATAAAAAGGTGAAGTCTTCATGAAGTTAACCTTCGTAAACACCCGATTTTGTATTAATCTTTGTGTTAATGAAATGTAATAAGTTTTTATCTGTGAGAAAGGTGACATTATAATCTTTCCTACCTCCCTTTCGGGCAGCGGTATCATACAGCTGTATGTGCATCCACTGTAATATTTTACCAATAATAACTGGACCAGTATGCTCCCAAAATTTGTTTTATTTTGTAGAACGATCAGCCTCATCTGTTTTCATAATATAATGCAACTAATCTCTTGTCGTTGAAATTAAGTTAGAAATGAATTGCTTGGTGGCGCAACAATGGAGCACCATAAGTACTCTATCATCATCTATTTTTTTGAAGGCAAACCAGCATCGTAACTGGAGCTCCGATTAACAATTTACTAAGTAAATTCCTTTGCATGAAAATTAACTATATACACAGTTACTTGTCTCCTACTGCACCATTATTCAGCAATGACCAGTCTCGCCTGAGTTTAATTTACATTCAAACTACTAACAGCAATGTATTTAATTTTATTCAAATTTAAAATAATCAGCGTGTACATTAATTTCAAATATAAATGCCAATAATTGCGCCTTCCTTGTTTTTTAACCCCACTTGAAGCGGTTCCTTTTGTTTGACACGTTTTGGCATGAGTGCACAAGCGGGAACCAGTTCAGAATAGAGTAATTTGTTGCTTTTGGGTAAATGCCTTTTACTGATACTTCCTGCTTGTAGTTCCTCGCCGTTTACCTTAGGACTTCCATCACTGCATTTCAAGATCTTATTTGCATAAGAATTTGTGCACAATTTTTGATAAATAAAGTTATATGGTTTTCTATATCTGTATTTATTTATGTGCTCCGAAACGCCTTCCATGAGTTAATGTATAAAGCTTCAACCCGGCTCGCCATTGCTTACAACGCTCTCAATCCCATGGACCAAAAACCCGATCAGGGTCTCGTGAGATCTCTGTCAATCCATTTTCCTTAGAACACAATGGGCATCGTCAGCGAAACCGACCTGTATAGAATGTCTGATTTTGTATGGAAATTTGACTATGTTTGTACTGTTCCACATCAACTGCAAATGTTCGAAGCTCATGGTCTAGTGGCTAGCGTGTCTACCTCAGGATCACGGGGTCCCAGGTTCGATTCTCGGACGCGTTGGGGATTTGTCTCTGCCGCGGTGTTTGTGCTGCCCTCATCATTTCATCGCCATTCATTTAATTGGGTCGATTGGACTGTGTACATATTGGGAATGCGTATGGGTGCTGATGATCGCGCAGTTGAGGGCCCCACAAACCAAACATCATCTTCATCATCATCAACTGTAAATATGATATTATAACTAAAATATCTTTACTTATAACTTTTGTTTCTTTTTCATTATGCACACCTTATATAATGTCAAGTAACCCTGCACGGCTTTACAGAGACAGCGTTAAATATATGTGGCCAGATAAGTTGTGTGGGGTAACGTGTTTTGTTTGCGGGCCACAGCATACAATTATAAATAAATTTGAGAGAACAATGTTAAATAACCAAGTATCGTCATTTTCATACAACTTACGTGATGTAAGAAGTGTACAGCAGGACAGTAGTCTGCACATATGACTGTTATATGTTCCATACTGAGTTGGCCTTTGGAGTGACACCTGAAGAAAATGGTGGGAGCACAAACGTGATTCAAATAACATATTTACAACCAAACTAAATATTGTATGTGAATCATGTGTGTATGTATGTGTGTGAGTCAGTGCCCACATCTGGGTTTTTTTCAAGGAAGGCAGAAACCATAGTTGAGCCGTCTGCTGTGCTGCTGATAGAACTCACTGTATGTAAGCGGAGTGAAATTGCTGGAGATGATGAAGTAGTTTTTCAGAAAACGTTTTACTTGTAGCATAGAAAATAAAATAGCACATACTCTGTAGTTGGAAGTTTTTTCACTATGCAGTTGTCAAATCTCGTCGCGAAACTACTGGATAAAAAATATTTGATCATTTGAAATTGAAGAGGTGGTTACTTTTTCGTTATTGGTCATATTTATTACGATACTTCAAAGCTGTTCTAAGAATTTGCAGTGATTGAAGAGTACTAATTGCTACTGCTAAATTCACGAAAGCAAAAAGTACCAGACTGCAATAACTCTAGTCACATTTAAAATGAGAAGTCAGTGCTTGGTTAAAATGCAGAATGAAAAAAAGGGACCTACCCAATATCATTCGGACAACCTTCCACTTTCCGTCTACATGCTCTACCACTAACCCACCACATCAAATGCAAAGTTGGTTCCATTTACTGCGTTCTCGAGTTATGGCCGAAACCCTCCTGGTGAATCAGTGCCTCTATCAATCAAAATCCCTACAGCAGTTCCTGAGACTTGCTTGCATATACAGACATATGCGAGGAATATGTATATTATGATATATGTATTCATTATTTCAAGTTATATTCCTCGCATCACAGCCTAATGTTGAGGAGGTTACTTTTCCGTTATTGGTTGTATTTATTATTACACTTCAAAGTCGAGTAACTTACTTCTCGTTATTCGAAGAATTTGCACTGAATGCAAATTCTGAGGGAAGCTGAAATTGGCAACCAAAATCTGCCACCACATTTCGAAATGTCTGTCTCCACACCACTGAGAGCAGAATACTAAGCCAAAAGGCAGGGTAAAAAAAAACAGCTAGGATTCGATCACTTAAGCTTTAAGTTTCCATTCACTTATTCTACCGTCAGACAACCACATCAAATGCAAATTACAGCCCATTTGCTGCAATCGGGAGCCACTGAAACACTTCCAAGTTAAGGTGACTTTTTGCTAGACGGCAATGGCACCTTTTTCACAACTTAACTACAACAGCAGTTTCTCAGATTAGCCTACGTATGCAAACAGACACGATTGAGGCAACTTCCGTTTAAATATATAGAGATGTGCAACTGTGTGATAACACTTCTTGAAAATAGGAGTGGGCTGCACATTTTTCCCAATCAATTGCTATTCGAAAGGGGAGAAGTTCTCTCATGACCTCTGTAGAATGACAAGTGTATCTAATTCAGACCAGATGCGTTTCGACTGTAGACGATTTTAGTTGAACTGTACATTATCAACACTAGATCTTGTCAGCCGTGAATCTGTTGATGAGTGTAGGTGAATAACGCAACCAACTATACGCTCTTAAAATACTTTTATTTCGGAGCCATAACCGGTTTCGCGGATTTCGTGCCCATTTTCAAATGGCTAACGTTTCCAGTTACATAACTGTTTTCAATAGAAGAATGTCGTCAGCTCCAACACCGCAGAAGAATATTCAGTGCTGCTTTTACGTTGTTTTGAAGGTAAAAGCATGCTATACTGACAGCGTTTATTTGGATGTAAAGCGATACAGTTGTATTCACTTAAATATGCAGAGGTCCGTATACTCTTCCAGGAAAATGTCCAAGTTTTTGTATTGTAACCAGCGCATGTATTATAAACAAATGGTTGTGGCACTTGAAAGACACTTCAAGAAATTCATTACGTCTTTGCTTCACACTTTTGCTTTACACTCTATGTTTTTTATTTATAAAGTGCTTGCACTAAGAAAGGATATAATTGACTTCTCATTGAGCGAAGGTCTAAACTAAGCAAAGAAACAATGTTAGAGGTGCAACATTTTTTTTAAAAAAAGAGAAGACTTTCACTCAAAGAATGAACGTTTTACTTAAGAACTCAGAAACGTTTACAGGATATATATACAGGGTGTTAATTTCAACTGAAGGTATTGAAACACATGGAAATTTACACATCAGAACAGAGAAACGGTAAATATATAATTCTAATTTGTTTGTCTCGGAGGGGGAAATCCAACGATACGACACTCGCCCCCCCCCCCCCCCCCCCACTGCAACCAGTAAGTGGGTGGTGGGGAGCCACTTTGAAGTCTTCAACGATTGGTCCCACTTTTTATTGCAGGTTATGATCCTACGACAAGATCTGCATACGTTTTGTCTGAAGTATTTTCTTCGTTTCTCCATCGTTTCTCAATCGTAAGAAAAGAAATGACTGTACAATCGTAAGTTACGACACATTATTTACGCGCCATGCAGCGAACTACAACTTATCATAACAGTCAATATATTTCAACCCGGGCTCTCGTATCTTAAAGACGTAGAACATATAGCGGATCTAAGCATTACAGTACTTGCACAGTGCTTATTGCCTGCTCACTTAACTATCATTCGGACAGCAGTCATGTAATTGGGCAATGAATGTTGCTACCACAGAAGATAAAATGAACTGATTCTGATTTACGGAGGATGTAGGAGAAATGTTGAAGCTGTTGTTGCCTCTTATGCAGAGCGTTTTCCAGAGAAAGTAGGCCCTTGCTCGTTGTTTTAAAAGACTGTGAATGCCTTTATGTCTGATGGCAGCGTACAGGCCGCTAGAACGTAAAGAAGCAAATGTGTTACAGGAGAAACCCACGAAATAGCTATACTGCCGGCAGTGTTGAACAACTCACGGATGAGCGGCCAGCAATTACTACTATTCCGGTATTTCCGTGGCTAGTATTGTCACAATACTGCATCGTCACAAGTGTCACACATATGGGTCACTGCATAAAGAACTTCATAGACCCTATTTCGAAGACCATGTAGTGTTTTGTGACGGGGCACTTCAACAAATGCAAACGACAACTTAGTTTCTTGGCGATATACTATTTTCAGATGAGTCTACATTTACGAAACATGGTAGCGTTAACTGGCATAGCAGGCATGCAGTGTAGACAATCCTCACTGATTGCGGCCTGTTTGCCATCAATGTCCTATCGTCGGTTAAGGTATGGTGTCGCATCACAGCGAACAAACACATTGGTCCGTATTTTATTGAAGGCGTGTTGAACGGACGCAATTATATAATGTTTTCGGAACTAACTACTGGAAACACTACAGGATGTTACCCCTGTCGATCAATAACTGTGTGGTTTCAGAAAGACTATTGCCCAGCGCATCGGAGGTATTAGACCTGGTTTACACTCGTAATGGAGGTGGGGTCCCATGTGTCGTTGGATATTCAAGGATCATAGAGTAGCACGTCGTAAATAATGATTCTGTGCCCATTTCTATTTCTCCGGTTACAGCGCCGTCCGCGGCGAAACTAAGAAAATGCTTAAGAAAAAACGCATGTAAATCTTGCCATAGAATCGTAATTTGCAATAAAAAACGAAGGTTTTCATTGAAGATATCAATGTTTACTCCCGCCACCCTCGCACAAATTAGGGTGGAGACTATAGTGTGCCATCGTTAGATGTCTCTCTTGGTGACAAACAAACTGGAATCTAAACTTTTTTTCATCCAATGTGTAGCTTTCAAAATATTTCAATGTCTTCAGACAAATGGAAAGCCCTGTTTATAGTAGGCTACAGAAATTTAACGTAACGTTTTAAAGCCATCAGCATGCATGCCATTATTTATACGTGCACAGTCGTAACTATGTTACGTCCAGAATAGTTTAGGATA
This sequence comes from Schistocerca gregaria, assembly GCF_023897955.1. Classification (NCBI taxonomy): domain Eukaryota; kingdom Metazoa; phylum Arthropoda; class Insecta; order Orthoptera; family Acrididae; genus Schistocerca; species Schistocerca gregaria. The sequence continues at coordinate 167,729,812 of NC_064926.1, read as the reverse complement.
TTTAGATTTTTTAATGTGGTGGAGGTCATTGTAAAATTAAACAGAAGGTGTCGGGGAGGATGTCAACACATTTTTAGCGAATGTCTTACTCCGTGGCCAATTATCTTCATATCTGCCATTTTGGCGGTGTGTAGCTGAAGTAGTTAAGCCAATACAGTGTCTCCTTCCTGTTAAAATTATCCATATTTTCCAAATTTGGCGTTTATGTTCTGCTGTTAACTTTTAAGATATGCTGAGTATTGGTTATTTTGACATTCTATTGTTCTTCGTTTATATTCGGATGGTAGTTTCTGCTGTTCCACGAACCTGGACTTTCAGCGTTGTAAAGGGCACCGTAATTCATAAATTCTCATGTTCCGATTTTTTATTGCACCAGGTACTCCCCACTGCGAAAAAGGCAATACGATTTCGAAATTATTTTTTCTTTCACTTTAGCGAACTCCTGCCAGAGTATTCCTTCTAGTCACGTGAAGCATCAGTGACTATCCGTCAGGCCATAGGTCATAATTCTGGATGGTTTTTCACCACATTACCACGAATCTGGATTTATGACAGTAATTATTTAACTTATAAAGATTCAGTAATTTATGTCCATTCAGACAGATGCCGATAAGAAGTTTTCATGTGGTGCGCAGTAAACTACACAGAGAATGAGCATCCAGGAGCAATTTTACGTTAACGAGGAGATGTAGTGCAATGGTCGGAGTAGAAAAAAGCGGCGAGTTCCCCAGGCCATCTCACTCCGTTTATCTCTAGCTTAATGTCCCGTCGACAGCGGGCTCGTTAGACACGGATAAACACTGTGTTATCGTGTGATCCACAAAAGAAATAGTGCTACCATCTCTCAGCGGAAAACGCCACTTTTATCCCACAGTGAATCTCCTTATTTGTACATATCAGCGCAAAACGTGATGTTCAACATCTACCCATGCCGCACAGTTTCCCTAGAGGTATATTCAGTAGTCATCAGATGTTGTTAATGGCACTTATATCAAACTTTTGCCTGTAATTCACGTGATTTCTAATGCTGAAGATTTTTGTCTGTAGTTAGATGATCGGGAGTATTCGAGCTACATTTTCAGTGAAATCTGCGTTCCATATATCTAAGGTATAAAATTTTACCAGAAACGGCGAGGAACGTTAAATGTATGAAATTTAAGGTACAAGATGGAATTAAGGTAAACTGAATGGCACAGCAACGGTAACAAACACAGTCAATATGGCTGTTAGGAAAGTCTGAATCTGCAATTTTGACAAATTACCTGAGCATATTAACAATGTACCATTTATATGTCAAATAAAATAGCTGTAATAACGTATTATGTATACATCAAGTAACATATCTCCATGTCCATTGAAAAATTAAAACAGAAAGAAACGTGTTGTACGGCAGTATGCATCGATTATAGAGAGCTCCTGTAAGTACAGAGCAGGATGGTAGAGCGTGAATTACAAGGATCCTTAAACCATATATATTATAATCTTCAAAGATTTTAGCGAATCAAATAATTAAATACTGTTACTCGTTCGGTTTGTAGATGACAAGATATCAGTACAGGACCCCATACTGGTAGTACTGCAGAACCATGTAATGTAAAATCAAGCTAAGAACGAAAACGAAGGAAAAATAATTCCATCTTTAGGTCTAATTTTATCAGATCATTACAATCTAAAATACATTTACTTCTTACAGTTTTTCAGTTAACTAAACCCACTGATGTAGCCACAGAGGTGCCAAAACATATTTGGGTAACAATAGAAAACAATGTTTTGCATAAAAGGCGGAACCTACATCCAATAATATGGTTAATATTGGCAACTGTTTTCCTCAGTTAGCAGCTTCAATTATTTTTTATCATACAGGCACTAATATCTCTCTTTTGCGTTTAAATATTTTGATTCATACCATACATGTATCGGTTATACATTATAGGCAAACGTCACTGGTCTATATTGTAAATAAACTATATAACTGTCGATGTTGTGGTATTAGATCTGTAGAAATTCTTTGGCACCTTAGTTAAATCTAGCTGTTTCTGTTCACAGTTATGCCACTGTATTTGTTCACTTACATTTCATTTATACATCTGTTTGATACTCTATGTATGCTAAATGCACATTGTATATTCTCCCAATAAACATTTCTTTGTAAATAATCCCTCATATGTGTGTGTGTGTGTGTGTGTGTGTGTGTGTGAGTGTGTGTGCTTTATATATTTTATTTTATAGCAAACTGTAATGTAAATGGAACATTGGTCTTCTGTTATTGCCATTTGGAACATTGAGAATAATTTCATTTTTGTCTATAGCCTTCTTTACTATATATATTACTTTTGAAGAGTGAACATTCTCTTCATTTGTTGTTATGGCATAACATTTATCTCAGCATGATGGTGATTTGGTTTCATTAGATGTGGTATGTTTTTGAATGAGATTATGTAGTTAGCGTATTATGTTTCTATTGTATCCACTCTTTTGGAAAGTGTTGAAGATAGTCTTTAATTCCTCTTTACAGTTATTTTTACGTAGAACCATTGTGTTCAGTCTGCGTATCATAAACTTGATGGCTTTATTTCTGAAATTTCTCTTGTTAGAATTTATAATTTTCAGATTGAAGTAGTATATTGCTCCCCCTATTTCGAGTTACATAATGCGTAGAACGTAATGGAGCAGTAATCTTAGTGTATTTAGAAATGCAGATATTATATGCTAATTCATATATTCCTGAGCTGTAGTACTTACCTTCTTCTTTTGTCACAACTTTCAGTTTCTTTTTTATTGTACTATTTGTCTGTATATTCAGACATGCAGAACATCTGATTTAAAAAGTCGTCAACACAATGTGATAAATGCAGACATGCCCATCTCATGCTATAACAGAAAAGGAAGTGAGTGCTCACTTTATAAGATGAACATTCCAGAACTCCAACACTCCAGTCCTCTCTCCACTTCCACAGATCCGATGATACCTCAGTGAGCTCTAAAGCATGTGCTTTCTGCTACAATGAAGGATATGTGCAAATAAATCTTTATTGTTAAAATCTGTTCTACATCCATTTAGCACATAGACACTAACAAATGAATGTATAAATACTAAATAAATGAATGTAAGTAAAAAGCACTATCATGTTGCTGTCCTATTATGTATAGACAAAATACGTTTGACACAAACAAATTAATTCAGTTGTAAAACACAGCTCTTTATTACTTGTATCAGAAAACAATAAAATTTAGCAATGGAGGAGCTCCAAATACAATTAATATTACTACTGCCTGTCATGCATTCCACATGGAGACCTACAGCACATATAACAAGACCCTCATCCAACTTCACAAGGGGAGAAAAATGTGAAATTGAATGAAAAGTGTATACAACACCATTTGATTTTCAATTACTTTACATTAAAAGTCAGCAGTAACAGCCTTCCTGCAGCAATAAAATGAGTTTATTCAGATCACTGAAGTTAAGCACTGTCAGGCTTGCCTAGCACTTGATTCGGTCAGTTCCTTGGGTTCGTGAGTGCTGTTGACAAACAGGGTGCTCTCAGCCTTTGTAAATCCATCTGAGGAGCCTCTTGATTGTGGGATAGTGTCACAGATCATGAAAACTGACAGAGGCTGGGAGAGAGGTGTGCTGACCACTTGCCGCTCCATATCCACATCTAGCGATGCCTAAGGGCTGAGATGACATGGCGGCTTGTTGAAAGGCGTTTTTGAACGGTATTCGTTTGTTTGAAAAGTCAGTAGTGATTCTCAAGCAAAAAAAAGCTGAACACATATATGTACATTCTTTACATGCAGGTAGCCATATACCTAAACAAGCCTGAAGTCCTGTGGCGTAAGAAAGATAAAGAAGAGCAGATATGCGTAGGAGAATGTCAACAGTGCAGTAAAATAAAAAAAAAATTACTCGTGAGGAAACAACTCCAGAAAAATACACACACACACACACACACACACACACACACATATATATATATATATATATATATATATATATATATATATATATATGACAGTCTGAGACCCACATATACCAAAGAATCATTAATCTCACAGACCTACAACCAAGAAAAACAGAAACAAGGTTTTCTTAGGAACAGGCTTCAGATAAACAACATTAACAATAGTGAATTAACAAATGGATGATGATAATGGTGATGATGATGTTTAGCTTGTGGAGCACTCAACTGCTCAGTCATCAGCACCTGTACACATTCCCAATCTGTACACACTCCAAATTAGCCACTTTCATGAGTAATGATGGAATGATGAGGACCACACAAACACCCAATCCCTGGACAGAGAAAAACCCCAACCCGCTAACAATTGGAGTGATCAGCGATATTGCAATAATAGAAAATGAAGATGCTGCAGTACAAGAAGAAAAAAAAACAAAAGCTTAAATAGAAAACCAGTCAGATTACTGATGGCAAGGCAAGTAAAAACGAGGACATCCATAGAACGAAAAAGAAAGTCAACAAAGAAGCACTGACATAGCAAGTAAGGAAACATTTCAGGAAACGTTGATAATAGTTATAAAAGCACACAAAAGTAATATTGGAGTGCTAATGGATAAACCGGAATACACAAATGGAACAAGAAACGTAAGGCCCCCATGGTTTGTCTGCCAAACAGGTTCTAGGTGCTATCTGTGGCTGACACTGTCGCTGAGCCAGAGGCTGTTGCCTGTCGTGTTTCAGAGGAAACCACTCAGCCTGCAAGATCCGGGCAATCACAGGGGGTGGGATTATTGGTAGTTGGGAGCTTCAACGTTAGGCGCATTATGAGGCCCCTTAGCGACTTGGCTGACAAGATAGGTAAGAAAACCAATGTGCACTCAGTGTGCATACCGGGTAGAGTCATTCCAGATGTGGAAAGGGTCCTCCCGGATGCCATGAAGAGCACAGGATGCAGCCAATTACAGGTGGTTGCTCAGGTTGTAACAATGACGCGTGTCACCTTGGATCATAAGAAACTCTCTGGTTTCGTGCGGCTAACAGAAGTGCTAAAGGCTGCCAGTCTTGCTTGCAAGATGAAAGCAGAGCTGGCCATTTGCAGCATAGTCGACAGGACTGATTGCAAACTTCTGGTATAGAGCCGAGAGGAGGGTCAATCAGAAGCTCAGACGGCTCTGCGACTGTGTACACTGCAGATTCCACGACTTGCTCCAAAGGGTGGTTGGGTTTTGGGGTTCCGCTGAATAGGTCAAGTGTCCGCTATACGCAGGAGGTGGCTACACTGGCAGCAGGGACTGTGTGGCGCGGACTGGGTGGTTTTTTAGGTTAGAGGGTCTCGGGAAAACACGAGAAGGGCTTCAGTCACAAAGGGTGCAGGATGAACACAGGAAGAACGTAGATAAAGGAACCATTTGTATAACAGTTGTAAATTGTCGTAACTGTGTTGGGACAGCTCCAAGCGCTAATAGAAAGCACTGATGCTCAAATCGTTATAGGCACTGAAAGCTGGCTAAAGCCAGATATAAGCTCAGCCGAAATTTTTTCGAAGAACCCAACGGCGTTCCAACATGATGGGCTAAACACGGTTGGCGGTGACGTGTTTGCTGCTGTCAGAAGTAGTTTAACTTGTGGCGAAATTGAAGCAGATACTTCCTGTGACTTAGTACGAGAGGAGGTCATTGTTGGCAACTGGAATAAAATAATAATTGGATCCTTTTACCGACCTCCCAATACAGATAATACAGTTGCTGAAAGGTTCAAAAACTTGAGTTTGATTTCAAACACGTACCCTAATCATACGATAATAGTTGGGGGTAACTTTAATTTACCATGTTGGCGAAAATGCTTCTTTAATTCCGGAGGTGCGCGTAAAATATCGTCCGAAATTGTGCTAAACGCATTCTCTGAAAATTGTTTCGAGTAGTTAGGTCATGAGCCCACGCCAATAGTAAACGGGTGTGAAAACACACATGACCTCCTAGCAACAAGTAATCCTGAGTTAATAACGAGCATCAAACCGATTGAGGAATACGTGAACACAGGGTTGTCGTATCGAGACTGAATATTGTCATCCCCAAAACTTCCGAAAATAAGCGAAAAATGTACCTATTCAAAAAATGCAGATAGAAATTCACTTGACGCCTCCCTGAGTGGAAATCTCCACTCATTCCAAATTAATAATACAAGTGTAGAAATGATGTAGTTTAAATTCAAAGAAATAATATCGGCCGCAATAGAGAGATTTGTACCAAATAAATTAACAAACGACGGAGCTGATCCTTCTGGATACACAGAACATAGTTGCAGAAACAACGAAACGATCATGTCAAATTTAAACAGACGCAAAATCCCCAAGATTGGCGACCTTTTACAGAAGCGGACTTCAATGCGAGATGCTTATAACAGTTTCCACAACGAAACTTTGTCTCGAATCCAGAATGAGATTTTCACTCTGCAGCAGAGCGTGCGCTGATATGAAACTTCCAGGCGGATTAAAACTGTGTGCCAGGCCGAGACTCGAACTCGGGACCGTTACCTTTCACGGGCAAATGCTCTACGAACTGAGCTACCCAAGCACGACTCACGTCCCGTCCTCAAAGCTTTACTACTTCCAGCACCTTGCCTCTTACCTTCCAAACTTTACAGAAGCTCTTCTCCGAAACTTTGCAGAACTAGCACTCCTGAAAGAAAGGATATTGCGGAGACATGGCTTAGCCACAGCCTGGGGGATGTTTCCACAGTGAGATTTTCACTCTGCAGCGGAGTGTGCGCTGATATGAAACTTCCTACTCGGGACCTTTGCCTTTCTCGGGCAACTGCACTACCAGCTGAGCTTCAAAATGATTCAAATGGCTCTGAGCTCTATGGGACTTAACATCTATGGTCATCAGTCCCCTGAAGCTTAGAACTACTTAAACATAACTAACCTAAGGACATCACACAACACCCAGCCATCACAAGGCAGAGAAAATCCCTGACCCCGCCGGAAATCGAACCCGGGAACCCGCGCGTGGGAAGCGAGAATGCTACCGCACGACCACGAGATGCCGGCACCAACTGAGCTGCCGAAGCACGATTCACGCCCCGTCCTCACAGCTTTCTTCTGCCAGTACCTCGTCTCCTACCGAGTCTCGGCCTGGCACACAGTTTTAATCTGCCAGGTAGTTTCATATCAGCGCACACTCCGCTGCAGAGTGAAAATCTCACTCTGGGAATATCCCCCAGGCTTTGGCTAAGGCATGCCTCCGCAATATCCTTTCTTTCAGGAGTGATAGTTCTGCAAGGTGGCGCAGGAGAGCTGCCGTAACCTTTGGAAGGTAGGAGACGAGGTGCTGCCAGAAGTAAATCTCAGAGGACGGGGCGTGAGTCGTGCTTGGGTAGCTCAGTTTGTAGAGTATTTGCCCGCGAAAGGCAAAGGTCCCGAGTTCGAGCCTCGGCCTGGCACGCAGTTTTAATCTGCCAGGAAGTTTGTCTCGAATCCTGGCAGAAAATCCAAAGAGATTCTGGTCGTATGTGAAATATGTTAGCGGCAAGAGGCCATGAATGTCTTCTCTGCGCGATAGAAATGAAGATAGTATCGAAGACAGCTCTGCCAAAGTAGAGTTACTAAACACAGTCTTCCGAAATGCCTTCACAAAAGAAGACGAAGTAAATATACCAGAATTCGAATCGAGAACAACTACCAACATGCGTAACGTAGCAGTAAGTACCTTCGGAGTAGTGATGCAACTTAAGTCACTCAATAAAAGCTAGTCTTCTGGTCCAGACTGTATAGCAATTAGGTTCCTTTCATAGTATGCTGATGCATTAGCTCCATACTTAACAATCATATACAACCGTTCGCTCGACGAAAGATCCACACGCAATGACTGGCAGGTTGCACAGGTCACACCAATATTCAAGAAAGGTAGTAGGAGTAATCCACTAAATTACAGGCCCATGTCGTTAACGTCGATATGCAGGAGGATTCTGAAACATATAAAGTGTTCGATTATTATGAATTAGCTCGAAGAAACAGGGGTATTGGCACACAGTTAACATGGGTTTAGAAAACATCGTTCCGGTGAAACTCAACTAGCTCTTTATTCACATGAAGTGCTGAGTGCTATTGACAAGGAACATCAGATCGATTGCGTATTTCTGGATTTCCGGAAGGCTTTTGACACGGTACCACACAAGCGGCTCGTAGTGAAATTGCGTGCTTATGGAATATCGTCACAGTTATGTGACTGGATTTGTGATTTCCTGTCAGAAATGGCACGGTTCGTAGTAACTGACGAAAAGTCATCGAGTAAAACAGCAGTGATTTCTGGAATTCCCTAAGGTAGTGTTACAGGCCCTTTGCTGTTCCTTATCTACATAGACCATTTGGGAGACAATCCGAGCAGCCGTTTTCAGTTGTTTGCAGATTACGCTGTCGTTTATCGACTAATAAAGTCATCAGAAGCTCAAAAAAACTTAAAATATTTAAAAGAAATATTTGAATGTTGTGATAGCGGCAGTTGACTCTAAATAACGAAAAGTGTGAGGTCACCACATGAGTGCTAAAAGGAACTCGTTAAACTTCGGTTACACGATAAATAATTCTAATTTAAAAGCCTAAGTTCAACGAAATTCCTAGGTATTACAATTATGAACAACTTAAACTGGAAGGAACACACAGAAAATGTTGTGGAGAAGGCTAACCAAAGACTGCATTTTACTGGTAGGACACATAGAAAATGTAACAGACTTACTAAGGAGACTGCCTGCGTTACACTTGTCCGACCTCTTTTAGAATACTGCTCCGTTGTGTGGGATCCTTACCAGATAGGACTGACGGAGTACATCGGAAAAGTTCAAAGAAAGGCAGCACGTTTTGTATTATCGCGAAATATGGGAGAGAGTGTCACAGAAATGTTACAGGATTTGGGCTGGACATCATTAAAAGAAAGGCGTTTTTCGTAGCGACGGAATCTTCTCACGAAATTCCAATCACCAAATATCTCCTCCGAATGCGATAATGCTTTGTTGCCACCAACCTACATAGGGAGGAACGATCACTACGATAAAATCAGGGAAATCAGAAATCGTACGGAAAGATATAGGTGTTCATTCCTTCCGCGTGCTATGCGAGACTGGAATAATAGTGAATTATGAACGTGGTTCGATGAAACTTCCACCAGGCACTTAAATGTGATTTGCTGAATATCCTTGTAGATGTAGATGTAGATGTATATTAGAAAGCAATATGAAGCTCAGTCTCGTACAAGATAGCACATTCCCTAATTAATCTTCTTTAATACCGAAGTTTAGCAGAAATACTGGAGACAATAAAATATAAACTATTATACTGGTACACATAGGTGGCAACGTCATATGACTCTCAGATGAATCACAAGAAACTATACACAGTTTACAGAGACATATATTAAATACATCACAAGATTTAGTTCACCACAGAGGAAGCAATACACTACTTCAAAATCATAAATTCTCGTGATGGACATGAAGTCACAATTTTTGGAAAAAACAGGTTCTGGAAACATAATTGATCAGGAATTAAACAAGACACATTTTTGTAAAATATATTTTATACAAAGTGCGCAGAGTACACCCAAGGAAATAAATAATGTGAAGGAGAAGTGAACAGGATCATTAGCATAGCACAAAATGACAGATACCCAGTTACAAAAATGGTTCAAATGGCTCTGAGCACTATGGGACTTAACAGCTGTGGTTATCAGTCCCGTAGAACTTTGAACTACTTAAATCTCACTAACCTAAGGACATCACACACATCCATGCCCGAGGCAGGATTCGAACCTGCGACCGTAGCTTTACCCAGTTACACGTCACACAGACTACGTGTCGGCACCTGAGGAAAATATTAATTGGGCCTGTTCGAAAATATTTATTCACACAAGAGGCGTACCATTTGGCGTCCACACTCCCCTCTAACTTTACTTTGTACACTTCCACCCACGTCAGTTTTCGCAACTAGTGATGATACGTAAAGTACCAAACACCTGAACTTGGATGCCTCTGTTGCCCTTTCTAGCGTCTCGCTCAAATTGGTCCCTCCTACTTGAGGTATGTCCTGTAGCGAAATTGTTCAGTTGCGACATAACAGACACCCCTTTCGGCTTGGCGCCCCAAGCAGTGGCACGTGTTGCCTGGGACTTAAACTGGGCGTGAAAATGAATTAACACTCAACTCCTGCAATTCTACACAGTTTACCATAAACTAAAATAAACGCACACATACACACACACACACACACACACACACACACACACACACACACACACACACACACACATGCGTAAAGTTCCCAAGCGCCCACCCTTCCTCCATCGCCATCCTAAAACCAAACTCTATTCTCCTCTTCTGCAAATGTAGTGTGGGTCAGTGTAGATTATGTACAAGGATATAATTAGTAGAAGAAGCATGTACGATATACATTTAGCACACAGAGGGCAACGAAAGGATCCATCAATGGGACAGAAAATGTATGTATGCATATATGTAAAAAACAGAATCATTTGTTTTTAAACACAAATAACTAGACTTAAATGATTTGAGAAGGGGACACCACAAATTTCATATCAAAACATATGTCATTACGTAATTTTCTGATCTAAGTATCTCTAACAGATACAGATGATACAAGTTTCGTAAAAACAAAAGTTCTTATATGAAGCTCAACATTTCTTCTAAAACGTTTTACCATGACAATAACTATGTAAACCGAATACCACAAAATGGATCATTATTTCCTATTTTTGCTGGTTCAATTAAAATTTTTTAGTAAAATTCATTACCTACATTGTCACATGTTATGTAAATTAACTTAGCTATCGGATACACAACCCAATGAAACAATTTCAGGTACTGTTAAAATGTGTTTAAACTGTGTACCATGAATAAATCACACCTGTGTAGTATCGATAATACTTCACTGTGAATATGTTACGTCATTCTTGAGTCCATGGACTTGTTTTATGTAGCTCTCGATGCTTATGCGTTCGGTGTAACCATCTTCATCTCTGTATAGATACTGCCAGTTACAGCCAGCTGAACCTGCTTAAGCGTCTCAAATATTATTCTGACACAGAAATTTTACCCTTCACACTTTCTTACATTACCATCTTAACGAATTCACCATGTTTCAGGATATTTCATATCAATCTGCCTCTCCTTTTATTTAAGTTGTGCCATATAACACCTCATTAGTTATTTGTCCATGTAATCTATCTCACCAAAATATAGGCGCACAACGTAAAAGACTTATATTCTCTAATCACCTTGTGGTTAAAGATCCTCTGTCCATGTTACGTGCAAATTGATGTTTTATATGGATCTGCCTTGAGCAAAACATAATTTTTCTTTTATTCTATTACCCAGATTAGTTTGGGTGTCATTTTGTCTTTCTCAGTGGGCTTCTATTACTATTACACAACATGAAACATGGTTTTCACTACTTGTACCCCCATATAAATCCAATGTTTAAGTGTTCACAAATTTGAAAATAGACAAAATTTGGTACATATATCTTGTTGCTGAATGCTACGGTTTCTTTATGTTTCGAGTTACAATAGTTTTTGTTTTACAGTTTGTGATCTGCAAATACATAGGATGTAATGTGGTCATGTTATCTGCCTGGAAATTTTACAACTGGGAATGTTAGAGTTAAGCCTAAAATTAATTAATTCTATGTGGAACACTGTGTATGTGTATGATTTTATATGTGTATCTAGTTTGCCTGACTTACTAATTTTTGGTTTCTCTATCATCTTCACTGTGAAATAGTGCATTGTTTAAACATTCACTGTCATTGTTTACAAACTGAAAATAGAAGATGGAAGGCAGTTGTTCGTGTTCTGGGCAGGAGTTTTGAATCTCTGTAAGGGTTAGTGACACTGCACGTGTGTGTGTGTAGGGGAGGGGGGGGGGGGTGGGTAGTTGGTGTGGTCGGGTAGTTCTTAGAGGGCAAAGTCAGTGTTATGTGGCAGAGAACTGTGTATCTACATACTATTTGTTTTCCTTCGACTGTTGCTTTGGGTATTTGATAGTGGTCCACACGTGCAGGCTTTTATGTGAAGCTCTCACTTCACACAAGAATTTTCAAGTCGGTGTTGATGTCTGTTGCTCATTAGATCTGCAGAAAATATATAATGACAGGTGTTGCTTTCTAATGCTCTTCTGTGTACAGTGTGTTTGTGTTCTGCTTGTTTATGGTCTGTATGTTTGTATTCTGTAAGTAAATGATGGTCATGATCTGTTGGTTTTTATGTGCTAGGTGCCCATTCATATATGTTATAATTTGTGATTAAGTTTGTCTACCACGTTTGTGCCATATTTGTCCTCCGCAGATAGTTTTTTTGGACTACCTCTAATTCATATTTACGCCTGTCTTCACTGAGAAAACTTTTGTTCACTCTGTGAAGCCTGTATTGGAAGCCACGTAATTTGTGCGCAAGTTGGTGGTTAGAGTTATTGTGTGTGGTTGTGATAATGGCGGTGAATTCCCTGAATATTTAGTATTGTTATTGACAGTTCTGTCTGTGTAGTGTAAGGTCATGAAAACGTAGCCCTCTTTTATTTTCCACTCCTACGGTGCCAATAGCCTAGCCACAGTGGCAACGCCAGTTTCCCCGAAGATCACCGAAGTTAAGCACTACGAGGCTTGGCTAGCACTTTGTCAGGTGACCATCGAACTCTGTAGAGCACTGTTTGTCAGTGGGGTACTCTCAGCTCTTCTGAGGCCAGTTGAGGAGCTATTTGACTGAGAAGTAGCAGCTGCAGTCACAACAACGGTCAAAGCCTGGGGGGGGGGGGGGGGAGGGGGGCTGTGTATGGAGCACACGCCTCTCCATATGTACATCCACTGAGAGTTTTTAGTGTTTCTGCGGCGAATTTTATTTTTGGGTGAACTGTATTGGTCTGATTGTGGAGTTGTTGCATGGAACTTGGTGTTTTATGCGGAAATCATTAGCGACACTAATATTCTGCCCTCTATTGTTGTGGTTTTCCTGTGGGTTTAGATATTTTGTTCTCTGTGTGATTCAGGATTTTGTGACTAGGAGTCAATTATCTGTTGACCCTACAGGACGTTTATCTTGTGAGTAGAACTGGTTGTCAAACAAGAAATCTGTTTGCACAGTTATCAGTTTCAGTATGGTTGTTTTTCGTTTATATTGGGTCTGGGAGTGTCTTTCTGTTATTCTTTGATGATGGTGATGGTTTCTTTCAAGGGGAATAGTCATATACATGGATGTAATGTCGAATGATGTGAGAAAGGCTGTTATATGTTTATACTTTCATTTTTTTATCCGCTTTTCGGTGTTTGGTATGCTTCTGCTATTTGTGCTTACTTGATGTTGCTGTAAATGTGTCTGTATTTCTCTAGCTAGATGATACATGGATGCACTTGTGGAGATATCAACTGGGTATATCGTTAGAACCTGTTATGAAATTTTGTACTATATTGTTTAATGTGGATGCATTGTGGTTGTTTTCTTTCATCCATTTTAATTTTTGCTCTTTGAATATGTTTGGGATGTTGTCTGGAGGCGTTTCTCTATTTTTCTGGTGTCGTTGTCTTGAGTCACTGGCTGACCTTACTCACGTTGTGTCTTCTAGACATTTGGTGGATTACGTTTTTATTCCTATTGTAGTAATACCATCATAGTATTGTCCTTGTCTGAATTAGCAACATTGTGTGTAAGTTTATTCATTACTTTTTTATGTCTATCTTCCTGAATGATTTGTTACCGTCAATAACTTTTTTTCCTTATTCTTTATTATGCATCTAATTTCTTCTGCAACTAACTCCTTTGTGAGACCTGCATTGAAGTTTCCATTACTTTTGCTTTCTTATTGTTTTATCATCTGTTCACTTTCTGTGATAACATTTACGACTTCGTTTTGTGTGTTGACATTACTTTTAGGTCCCTTTTCTAACAAATTTATTTCTTGGTTGGCATGCTGTTGTGTCAGTAAGGCTTTTGTGGAGTGTGTGGTTGGTATGCCGTTGTGTTTTATTCAGTGATTTTGTTTCAAAAGTGTGTTTAGGTTTTGTTGTTGTCTTCATTAGTGTTTCTTTACTGTGTTTGACCGTCTTCTGATGTCCTTAAATATTTGAAAGACTTGCATGTTAAATTTTATTTATAGATTAATTTATATTAGTTTCAGATTTAGCTCCCACTTCTCTCTATGTAAGCATCTAATTTATTTTTCTCATCGAACCAATTTTGGCTGAATATAACAATGGTTTCAGTCTCAGATTTCAGAAATTTTTCTTCTTTAATGATTAAAAAAAAGCATGTAAATAGAACTCGTTTATTTACATAACAAGTTCCGGCCATGGCTTATCATCTGATGACATGCACAATGCAATATGAGTACAACGTTGTAAGAAAGAGGTCTTTCGACTTATAATACATTAAGTTTCCATATTCACATAAGAACACAAATATTGACATGACTTATACAGCTGTTGTCTGTATTGTGTGAGTATTTCAGTTCGTATGGGAATATAGCGGCTAGCTCTCTATGTCATATCACTATTGTGTTCTTAAAGGGTGTTTCAAAAATGACCAGTATATTTGAAACGGCAATAAAAACTAAACGAGCAGCGATAAAAATACACCATTTGTCGCAATATGCTTGGGACAACAGTACATTTTCAGGCGGACAAATTTTCGAAATTACAGTAGTTACAATTTTCAACAACAGATGGCGCTGCAAGTGATGTGAAAGATATAGAAGACAACGCAGTCTGTGGGTGCGCCATTCTGTACGTCGTCTTTCTGCTGTAAGCGTGTGGTGTTCACAACGTGCAAGTGTGCTGTCGACAACATGGATTATTCCTTAGAACAGTGTGCTGTGGACAACATGGTTTATTCCTTAGAACAGAGGATTTTTCTGGTGTGGGAATTCCACCGCCTAGAACACAGTGTTGTTGCAACAAGACGAAGTTTTCAACGGAGGTTTAATGTAACCAAAGGACCGAAAAGCGATACAATAAAGGATCTGTTTGAAAAATTTCAGTGGACTGGGAACGTGACGGATGAACGAGCTGGAAGGTGGGGCGACCGTGTACGGCAACCACAGAGGGCAACGCACAGCTAGTGCAGCAGGTGATCCAACAGCGGCCTCGGGTTTTCGTTCGCCGTGTTGCAGCTGCAGTCCAAATGACGCCAATGTCAACGTATCGTCTCATGCGCTAGAGTTTACACCTCTATCCATATCTAATTCAAACGCGGCAACCCCTCAGCGCCTACCATTGCTGCACGAGAGACATTCGCTAACGATATAGTGCACAGGATTGATGATGGCGATATGCATGTGGGCAGCATTTGGTTTACTGACGAAGCTTATTTTTACCTGGAAGGCTTCGTCAATAAACAGAACTGGCGCATATGTGGAACCGAAAAGCCCCATGTTGCAGTCCCATCGTGCCTGCATCCTCAAAAAGTACTGGTCTGGGCCGCGATTTCTTCCAAAGGAATCATTGGCCCATTTTTCAGATCCGAAACGATTACTGCATCACGCTATCTGGACATTCTTCGTGAATTTTTGGCGGTACAAACTGCCTTAGACGACACTGCGAACACATCGTGGTTTATGCAAGATGGTGCCCGGCCACATCGCACGGCCGACGTCTTTAATTTCCTGAATGAATATTTCGATGATCGTGTGAGTGCTTTGGGCTATCCGAAACATACAGGAGGCGGCGTGGATTGGCCTCCCTATTCGCCAGACATGAACCCCTCTGACTTCTTTCTGTGGGGACACTTCAAAGACCAGGTGTACCGCCAGAATCCAGAAACAATTGAGCAGCTGAAGTAGTACATCTCATCTGCATGTGAAGCCATTCTGCCAGAAACTTTGTCAAAGATTTCGGGTAATTTCATTCAGAGACTACGCCATATTATTGCTACGCATGGTGGATATGTGGAAAATATCGTACTATAGAGTTTCCCAGACCGCAGCGCCATCTGTTGTTGACAATTGCCACTATTGTAATTTCGGAAGTTTGTCTGCCTGAAAATGTACTGTTGTCCGAAGCATATTGCAACAAACGATGTATTTCTATCGCTGCTCGTTTAGTTTGTATTGCCGTTTCAAATATATCGGTCATTTTTGAAACACCCTGTATGAAAACAAACAACTGATCCTTTCAAAGGAAAATATTCAGATCACAAGGGGATGACCTGTGAGGACTTGAAAGTTATGTGCATGATACTTGGCCCGAAGGCATGAATTACAAAGTACTCATGTTTTCGGTGTGAATGGGGCAACAGAGTCATAGATCAACACCTGATCACAGACAAATGATTCTCTAAAACCTCGTTCCTAGAACTAAATATTTCGGGCTATAGAGCCAAGTAGATCCTGGAAAGATACTACAGAATGACTGTCGTTATGCTTCTGATTCATCTGTAATTTTGCAAACTTATTTGTTGTGGGTATAATTCGAGATGTAAATGGGAGAAAATTATATATTGTCAAACTGTTCCCAAAAAATACTCTCTCGAAATTATAATACTAAACATCTCAGTGACCCACAACGCCTCTCTTGTAGCGGTCTACCACTGGAGTTTGTTGAGCATCTCTGTAACCGCCTTAAATCAAACTTACCTGGTAAGGGCCGAGGACTGATAAAAATGCTCAAGGATAGGTCGAACAAGGGCCTTTTTACGGACTGCTTTAGTGGATGAACTACTTATCTGTACCGTTTGTCCTCCTATGTAGGCGCAATGTTCTACGTTTCCTTATGTTGCGGGTCAACTTGCAGTTCCTGCATCATTTTTGTCGTCTGTAGGTCCCTCTGCAAGTACTTTCAGTCTTCTGACGTTGCTGCCGACATATAGCTAACAGTATCATCTGCGAATAGTCTTAAAGCGCATCCGACACCTTCTGGTAGTCATTTTCATACATTTTAAACAATAACGGTCGTAATTCAAGGTGTAAGTGAGTGCAGATGACAAACTATGGAACAAAACAGTGACTGTAGGAACACAACACATCAGAAGAACCACACCATGTGGTAAAATATTATGAACTCAAAATTCATGTGTATTTTTTTCAAATATCTGTAATTAGGATGTAAAAACTAATAGTCATATGTACACAAACAGTACAGAACATTTTTTATCTTTAACAGATGAAAAATAAAAGCCCACTGAAAATGCTGCAACTGCAGTGAAACATATTTGTATTAAAAAACAAAATTGTGTTTTGCTAAAGGCGGTCCCTATCCTAAAACACACGTATTAATAACGGTCCTACCACAATAGATCGGATTACTGCGGAAATTACACTTATATCTGTCGTTTTTGTCCCATTAAGAGCAAAATGTTGAGTTTTATCTGCCACGAAGTCTCGAATCTAGTCGCAAATCTGTCCGTTACGGGGTCAGCTCGTAATGTTTTCATTAAACGACACTACAGGGCGGTGTCCGAAGTCTTTTTGAGGTTCAGGAACACGGCTTCAACCTGAGTTGTGTATCTCACGAAAGAACAGAGCAACCTCAGTTATCCAATTTTTCTGTTTACGAAGTCCATGTAGACTTTTAAAGACAAGATTTCCATTCTCACACAACGTTATAATTGTTGAGCTTAAAATATCATGTATTCCATAACTCTACAACAGACCGACGTTAATGATATACGCCTATAATTACACTGATGAGCCACAATATTATGACTACCTGCTTAATAGCTTGTTTGTTCGTCTTTGGAACGAAACAGATCACTCATTTTGCATATCAGAGACCCGAAAATTTATTGGTAGGACACTTCTGGCTGCGAGACACGGACAGCTACTGCTGCGTGATAACAGTCGGGGAAGACATGAGGCATGAAGGAATGCTGATGATTCGCAGCTGTCAGCGTGTCTTCGATTACTGCAACATATCCCAGGCAAGCGCACGAGAGTGTCTCCCAGAGCATAAAACCCCTCCCACCAGCCTGCGTCCGTGGCGCGCTGCACGTCTAGAGGCGGCGTTCACGTCGATGATGGTGTGTGTGGGGCGATCATCGACCGAGTGTAGAAAAAAAGTGATTCACTCGAAGAGCCGACTAGTTTCCGTTTGTCGACTATGGAACCCCGATGGTCCTAAGCCCACCGCAGTTGTAATTGATGGTGCCACTGGATCAAGATGTGAGCACGTAAGTGTGGTCTGCTGCGGAACTCCATGTTCAACAGTATATAATGAACGGTGTACTCCGAAACACTTGTGCGTGCACCAGAATTGTGCTCTTTCGCCATTTGTCCTACTACACAGAGCAGACAAGCCTCTTAACCCCACGTTCAGAGAAGAATCGTCGACGTCCAACCATTTAGCGCCTAGTGATAGTTTCACTGACCTTCTACCTCTTCCTTCTACCTCTTTCTGTAGATGCTCACAACAGTAGCACCTCAACATTCGAACCTTTCGAGATAGTCGTTTACATGCTCTGCGTAATAATAATCTGTCCTGTGTGAAAGTCGTTTTCCCCATTTGCAGCTCATATTTGCGCTAGAATGGTGCCCCGTCCGTGCCTGCACTACTTACATACTTCTGTTATAGAGTCACGTGCCTACAACGCCATAAGTGGCATCCAATGTCGCGGTGGACAGTGGTCATTATGTTTTGACTGATGAGTATATGTGTCTCTGTTTAATGATCCTTCTCAAAAACGGGAATTACCTATCTTTTTTTTTTTTTCGAGTTGCTAGGTAACCTTCGTTGCTCCAGCTATCTACGACAACCTGCTGCTACAAGTGAAACAAGTTTACTCTCATAATCTCTGTGGAATCTTACAGGTATCTGACGTGGTCTTGATGCGTTCTAGTACAAAGTGATTGCAGATATTTGTCTTTTCCGGCATTAGTTGCCTCATGATCTGCAATTTCGAAGTTCTACGAGTATTGAAAGTACGGATAGTGTTACGATATTTGTTAGTGAAACAATTTCTCCGTCATTTTCCCTTTCTCAGATCATTGGTGTAGTTTTACATTGAAAGTTATTGTACACTTCTCACATTGCTCCTAACGTTCAATTTCCCTTAGTTCACCTTTTGATTGTCATTTAGATTTTGACTTCTGTCGAATCTGTGATCACGCACTCTTCATTTGTGTAACGATTTTCTAACACGGCTGTTATACCACGGTGAGTCATTTCCATGCCTTAAAAACTTGCTCGGAACATTCTTGTCTAAGGGATACTGAGCGATACTTGTAATTCTTTTCCATTTGTGCTCTACATATTCATCCCCAGCATCCCCAACATTTGATGTTGACTATTCAGATACACTGCAACTTTTGTCCTGTCACTCTCGTTGGGTAAAAATATTTTCATACCTTTCTAAACATTCCTTGGGATACCCGCAGCCACAGATGCTATCAGAGCCTTATGATTACTTACACCGTCCTCTACGTTAACTGATTCGAGAAATTAGGTCGGCTCGTTGCTAAGAGGTTCAAAAAATGGTTCAAATGCCTCTGAGCACTATGGGATATCTGAGGTCATCACTCCCCTATTACTTAGAACTACTTAAACCTAACTAACCTAAGGACATCACAGACATCCATGCCCGAGGCAGGATTCGAACCTGCGACCGTAGTGATCACGCGATTCCAGACTGAAGCGCCTAGAACCGCTCGGCCAAACCGGTCGGCTGTTGAAAGTAATTAATGATATAAAAAACATTCGTCTTTAATTATTGATCATATAGTCAAATGCTGCTTTGCTCATCCTCGTGTATTCGAAGAATTTGTCTGGTGATTTTCGTAGTTAATGATGTAAATTATGAAATTCTACAAGAAGATTTCTCCCTTTGTAAATCTCATGCACAACGCTTCTTTTCGCCTTATTTTTCTAAGGGAAGCTAATTTGGTAGCCTTACTCCCGAGCTATAATATTCTACAGGGCAGGGGTGCCCTTTTGTTGAAACTACTGATCGTCTCTTAGTGGCCATCTTGTAGTTGGAGATGGTCGCTCGAACGCAGTTCAGCCGAATGCATCGGCCGGTCTGCTGCTTGCTGCTGGAGTGTCGCATCTCCAGACGTCGCTCGCTCTCGGTCGCTTCTGACTCTTACGTAGGACAGGGCTAAGCCTCTGATTTAGACTGTCCACTCTGTTCGAAAGGAGACGACCGTGATCGACCCTGGGCGTGGTGCTACCGACACTGAGGTTGTCCTGCACCCTGCTAGCGATGCTAGCGGTTTTCACCAAATCAGCCATCCACCAGCAGGTACTGAGGATGACACAAGTTGCAGCCATTATTCGTACCCAGATGAGCCACCATCTGCTACCGGTTGCACCTACTGACCTCGATTTTCGCTTTCAGAGCCTCGATCACGGCTCGGACGAGACGCCCCAGCAAACATACCGAGTGCACGCTGACATTCATTCCACACCTGCTTGCTAATCTCCTGATGCGCTGCGTTATCCACCTAACAGTGGAGCTCCTCATTACAATCCTCTGCACCTTTCCATACTGAGTAGGGAAATCGACCACGGGCCCGACAAAAGAGAAGCCACACGCTAGCTCAAAAATGTTACGAATGCAGGGTAAAACCTCTTACCTATTGCTAAGGCTAAAGGGGTCAGCAGTATGGTCAGTTCCCACTTTCACTTTCAGCACAGAGAAAGGAAAAGCCATCTCTGCCCACCACTCACACTCGAGTGAAGACTGACCGATCAGATGTTGCTTACGGAAGTCGCAGCGAGTACAGGGCTACCAAAGGACTCCAACGCGACGAAACATTTCATAGGTCTCATCTCCAGTGTCTCGATGTCATCACAAATTTGAGCAGCAGCCAAAAGCCTGTTAGCTTTGGCCATCGCAGCTTCGAACTATTAATTGTCAAAGGACTACCTCCTCTGTATCTCCAGTCAACAAGCACAGTAGCTATTCATATCGTGTTGTGTAAAAATCTGTATGAGATCTCAAGAAAATACAAACAAAGCAGTCTGGAGTAATAGAGAAAGAAGAAGTGGACCCTTGAAAATTACCCGATTGTAGTGCTGTAGAAATTAGGATATACACAAGAAATAAACGAGAGGGTGAATCACTATAATCTGCCTTACAGAGCTCTTATTATAGCCTAAGATCGCTAAAAAATCACACCAAAGAAGAAAAAGGAAAATTCGAGTAACCTTGTAAATACTTGTAAACACATTACAGTAAACAGAATGAGATTTTCTCTCTGCAGCGGAGTGTGCGCTGATATGAAACTTCCTGGCAGATTAAAACTGTGTGCCGGACCGAGACTCGTACGCGGTACCTTTGCTTTTCGCGGGCAAGTGCTCTACCAACTGAGCTACCCAAGCACATCCCACACCTCATCCTCATAGTTTTACTTCTGCCAGTACCTCGTCATCTCCCTTCCAAACTTTACAGAAGCTCTCCTACGAACCTTGCAGAACTAACACTCCTGAAAGAACGTTTCACTTCTTCGCATATTTGAGCTTGAAAGAGAAACTGAACTAAATTCCTGTGATTTACAGCCACTGTCACAGCTACAGGCGTGTCCTCACGGTTCAGCGACAGCAAATACTCGAACTGCTGAAGCACTGTATCCAACGGCCAGGAGATCCTGAGGCATGTGACGGCGCTGCTGGTGTCAGAAAATCAAACCGTCGCCCCATGCTATGATATTCTAACACTACAGAGTTGGTACAAAAAGTTGTGGAGAAGGAGAATCTAGTGTTACACAGCCGTCAAGAAAACAACAATGAAATTTAATGATATGGCGCAAGTTTATCTGTGTTGTCATCAAATATTTTCCCGTGGGAGTGTTGACATATTTTGTATTTGGAAAAACAGTAACGTTGGTGACACCTGGCCGTGCTATTGTTTCCGTCGATGCAAACAATTAGCTCTGCATAAAACTGGCAATAATATCGGACTTCGTGAAAGAAATACAGTCCGCAGGCTCCAATAAATTACGTTGAAATTAGGAAGTAATGGAAGCATATGGCGTGCGATCATTGTTTCATCAAACGGATCACTTTCAACCAGTTTATAGAATTGGGAAATAGATAAACATTTTCATGGTTTAGAAGATCATAGCGTCATATGTATATTACATTCAAATTAAGTAAAACTAAGTCACAATTACTTATTACAGCAAACAGTTCTTAAAAGTACACTAATGGCTTGACCTGTTAGTCCAATGTGGCTGCAGACAAACGACAACTTGTCGATTAAATTTTTTTAGAAACTAACTACAACCTTGAGTCAAAATTTAAATAACATTTTGATTTGTTGAATAGATGTGAACTGTGTCTTCAACACAAAATTTTATAGCTGATTTTAGTGTTATCCAGCTGTTAGCTATAATGCTTCCTTGAACAACGGAGACAACATCTGTTAAAGATTTAGGACAGGCTCTTCCATGTTTAAAACAAGGTTCCATCAGTGTCATGTACTAATAATAATGACATTATTGTAGCTAACAAAATACGAAGTGGTATCATATGATTAAGCTGGGAGTTTTCTTGCTATGACATTTTGGTACGCCGTTTGATCATAACAGGTTGCATGAAGTTTCGCAATAAAATGTTAGATGTCATGACACAGTGTTAAGGTTCCAAATTATTGCTACGCTCAGGACAGCTTAAGTAAATAATCTTCCCTATTCCTTTCCTTTCGGGGATTGTCACAGAAAAGCTGAGAAAGCAGTGAAAAGTGAGAACTGTACAGAATAGATTACAGATGTTAATTATGTTAAGTTTCATTCCGATAATATAGTTTATGGGAATACGTACGTGTTTTACAGTCTCTTCTTATATAGCTCAAAACCGTCAGTAAGACTTTCATTCAATGTGATCAACAGAGCGTTTAGATAACAACCTGAATACCACTTTTTCTTTTCTGTTATTTGTCGCAGATAGCATTCTATGAACAACATATAGTACATACGATAGGTTCAGTGAAATGCCTGTTAGAGTTTGTGTTTCATTCCAGCACATGTCAGAAATCAGTAGGTGAAGGATGATGTTAATGATTGAATGGTTCTTTGTAAGCAATGACAAGGCACAATGCGCTCAAGGATATCATATCTGTCACCTTGGGAACCAATCTATGTAATCAAGATCCAGACTGAATTTGCCGGCCGCGGTGGTCTAGCGGTTCTAGGTGCTCAGTCCGGAACCGTGCGACTGCTACGGTCGCAGGTTCGAATCCTGCCTCTGGCATGGATGTGTGTGATGTCCTTAGGTTCGTTACGTTTACGTAGTTCTATATTCTAGGCGACTGATGACCACATATGTTAAGTCCCATAGTGCTCAGAGCCATTTGAACCATTTTTTGAACTGAATTTGATTGCCGCACAACAGAAAGTTCATTTCATCGTAGCTCAGGTTGTACCTAAGAATGGCATCAGATAGTCCATGATTATCAGCTTACATGCAAAATTTTTAGAGCAGAGTTATTACTTCATAATGAAAATTCCTTGTTAACATACAAGTAAAATATTTTGCCCAATTAAAATTACTATGGATAAAGTGAGTACACTAAACCAATCCGTGTTAACATGGGAGTGACCTTTCTTTTATTTTCCTTCCACGAATAATCGCTCAGTGTCTATTACACAGTGACGTAAGCCACCGAAGTTTGTGATCACCCTGTTCTGTGCAGTGTAAGTGTCTCTGTAGAGCAGTTTCCCATTTAGAATACGCAGTTCAAATCAACAATAACAGCTCCCACAGTATTTCACAATGACATTAGATCAGGCAAGAGGCAAGCATAACAGTAACGCCACAGTATTGTTGTGATTGTTGCACATCGAGCATCTGAGTTTCTTATAGTGTGTGAAAGTATGAGTAAAATTGTTCCATATCACTCGAAGATAACTTCCTCATATTGCACTACGGATCAAGTTGCTGAGTTCACCTCAGGTAGGTGCAACATTCTTCATATAGCTTTCTCTGGTGTTTTAGAATTTGTTATCCATTTCAACACGTCCTGGCACAGTGTTAGTTTGAATAGGTCTTAACTCCTCACCATATATTCATCAGTGTTCTATATATTGGTCGCGGACTCCGTAACACAATAAACTTTTAGAAACTAAGATCACTATATGTCAGATTATCAGTACATATAATATACAGTGGATGCTTTTGTTTCATCTCCACGGATTATCACTGATATTGTAAAACAAAACAAAAGTCAAATGTTCATAGTACTAGTTGTCTTCATCGTTCTGTATAAATTATATCCATACTTCATTACAAACGTAAGATCGCAATCAATAAACTAGTTTTCTTTCACTACTCTGGCATGCTTTCGTAAAATTTCAAAGTTCAGAATGAGCCGTGGTTATGTACGCAAGCACAACACTATTCCTACGACACAACCAACCTTTGCGTAGCAGCGTTAAACACCACAGAAAATCGAATAATATAGAGAAAGAACAAGAAACCATATTCAAACCATGTCAGATCATTTACTTAGAATTCGCCAGGATCTTGGAGCAATATAAACACTAAATACACGATTGTAATGCTGATACTATTAATTGCATAGCTTGAAACAGTACTAATACAAAATAAACTTTCCATTCTTAACTTACAGTTACCTCCAGTGTTGTATATTTACAAAGAATTGTTAACGAAATACTTATTTTATGTGCCAATCTTTCATTTTATAGCTAAATGCTTGACGTTTCAGACAATATAATAAACCATTTTCACAGTGAAGATCATAGCCATATATACGTACAAATCGCTTACTTTTTTTATTTATTTATTCTTTTTCCAAAACACTATCATATCGAACTAAAATAGTATAGCGACATATCATTTTTACCAAACTACCAGCATTACTGAAACTTCTTCTTCAGGTTAGAGGTCTTTGTACGGGTTTTATTAAGCATCGCAACCTGTAGTCCTCTTTTTATCATAGTGTACTATCCACACAGTGTTCATACTAACATTAAAATATGTCTTGTCTTGGATTTCTAATAATGACTATTTACATACACTTTTCAACCAGTGGCTTATTAAAACACATAGTGTAGGGCTCAGTAATCAGCTTTTTTCATATATACAGCTAGTTCAGGTGATTTTAGTCAAAGTAAATACTAATAGTCACAATTGTTTTGTTGTAACCAAATGTATTCGTACCAGCAGTGCTAAAAAGGTAGCCTTCCTTCAGTCTACATGGATACCATGCATAAATTTTGCTCCCTTATTCCTCAAAAGTCAATAATCAACTTAGTTACTGAATCACATTTAATAATTCCTGTATACACAAGCACTTAATTTAATATACAAGTAAAATTAATCATCCATGTGTTGATAACACTGCAAGATCACCAGTTAATATAAGAAGATAAGCCAAAGCAAATGTGAAATGCTCGTAGAATAATAACCTGTGTAACGGCTAGAATGTTGAATGAAACAATGCAAATGTGCATGCGTAGTATTTTACAGGTACCGGATGTCGGTTTATGGCATGGTGTTCCGTGCCTGCTGCACACATTCGATCAATAGAGGAACGGTGAATGCTGTTTGTGGATGACGCCGGAGTTGCCGTCCAATGATGACGAACATCTGCTCAACTGGAGACAGATCTGGTGATCGAGCAGATTAAGGCAACATCCAAACACTCTGTAGAGCATATTGCTTTACAACAGCGGTATGTGGGCGTTTTATCCTTTTGGAAAACATCCTCTGCAGTGCTGTTCATGAATGACGGGGCAAGACGTCGAATCACCAGACTGACTTTCAAATTCGCGGTCGGGATGCCTGGGATAACCACGAGAAAGTTCCTGCTGTCATACGAAATAAAACCCAAATCCACAACTCCAGGTGTAGGTCCAGTGTGCCCAGAACACAGACAGGATGGTTGTAGGCTCTCAACTGACGTACTTCTAACCAACACACGGCCATAACTGAAACAGAGGCACAAGCAGTTTTCACTAAAAAAACACATCGTACTTCTACCCTGGCTTCCAATGACCTATCGCTTGACATCACTGAAGTTGCAGATGGTGATAGATTGGAGCAGTGATATGCACGGTGTAATTATGTAATGGGCGTATTTAAACTGTTTTAGCATGTAATTATCTGAACTGTTTCTTATTTAAATTGTTTTGTTAATTAAATTGCATTGTGTATTATTGAGAAAGAGCGGGAAACCGCGCATAGATACATTTTGAGAAAGAGCGGGAAACAGCGCGCAGTAATACATCTGTAATGGTAGCAGGGATTGTCTGCACCAAAAACCATTGTTGGCGGCGAGACCGCACTTTTGTAGCATTGAGCGTTGGAAGCGAGCAGTTGCGAGTAAGATGTGAGACGAGGCAGTCGTAGCTAGCGAGACATGAGAGGAGGTCGCTGTAAGCGAGGTATGAATTAACACTTTGAAAGAAGCGGTGTGCTCGCCAGCCACTCGCTATATGTAGCGCAATGCTAGTTTTTAAGAATTTTTGTAAAGAACTATGCCCCTTGTAATTGTTTGTCAAGATCGTTCTCAGAATATAGTTATGTAATTTTGATGGAAAATTAGGTATGTAGCGCAACGCTACTTTTTAAGAATTTTTGTAAAGAACTATACCCCTTGTAATTGTTTGTCAAGATCGTTCTCAGAATATAGTTAACTTCTACCAGATTAAATGCATTAAGAATTTTCTATCCCAAAATCATTCACGTAAATGCTTTACGGAATTTATTGTTATCTTAAAAGAAAAGTCTAAACTGACCTAGATGCACACCACAGCCCGATGTATGTCAATTGGTGCCTGCATACCTAGATACACACCACAGTTTGATGTACGACAATAGGTGTTTGCATACCAAGATGCACACCACCAACCTTAATGGACCACTGGAGATGGAACTTAATCCTGATGTGGCTGCGGCAACTCAGGCTATTCGAAGACGTACTTAGTGTTTGGGTACACTAAAACTATGGAGCAAGGCGATGATGGAACCACATGGCGAAACCTGGTGTTGTGCTATGTGAGGGAAAGGAACAGACTTTTGAGTGCATTCACAGACAGTTGCCAGTGCTTTGACCATGCTATCCAATTCCTTTTGTACCTTCCTTAATTGTGGTACTAAGAGATGCCAATTTGAATTAAATGTTTCATAATGTAAACTTTCAATTGCTTCATATGATCTGTATATTGATTTTCACATTTACTCTTATTCTTGTTGTTAAATTTAAGGGAACCAAATTTTACTTGATGTACAATTCCTACTAAAACCCTTTCTATTTACATATTCTCTTTATTAGAGATAGACAAATCATTTCGTATGACAGCATTTGTGTATACACTTTGTTCAAACTATTTTCTATAATCAAATTTTATACTTATGTTGAGTCCATATGACTCAACAACGTAGTAAAATTTTAAGAAAGCCGAGTAGCGGCATATGTAATTATGTAATAGGCGTATTTAAACTGTTTTAGCATGTAATTATCTGAACTGTTTCTTATTTAAATTGTTTTGTTAATTAAATTGCATTGTGTATTATTGAGAAAGAGCGGGAAACCGCGCATAGATACATTTTGAGAAAGAGCGGGAAACTGCGCGCAGTAGTACATCTGTAATGGTAGCAGGGATTGTCTGCACCAAAAACCATTGTTGGCGGCGAGACCGCACTTTTGTAGCATTGAGCGTTGGAAGCGAGCAGTTGCGAGTAAGATGTGAGACGAGGCAGTCGTAGCTAGCGAGACATGAGAGGAGGTCGCTGTAAGCGAGGTATGAATTAACACTTTGAAAGAAGCGGTGTGCTCGCCAGCCACTCGCTATATGTAGCGCAATGCTAGTTTTTAAGAATTTTTGTAAAGAACTATGCCCCTTGTAATTGTTTGTCAAGATCGTTCTCAGAATATAGTTATGTAATTTTGATGGAAAATTAGGTATGTAGCGCAACGCTACTTTTTAAGAATTTTTGTAAAGAACTATACCCCTTGTAATTGTTTGTCAAGATCGTTCTCAGAATATAGTTAACTTCTACCAGATTAAATGCATTAAGAATTTTCTATCCCAAAATCATTCACGTAAATGCTTTACGGAATTTATTGTTATCTTAAAAGAAAAGTCTAAACTGACCTAGATGCACACCACAGCCCGATGTATGTCAATTGGTGCCTGCATACCTAGATACACACCACAGTTTGATGTACGACAATAGGTGTTTGCATACCAAGATGCACACCACCAACCTTAATGGACCACTGGAGATGGAACTTAATCCTGATGTGGCTGCGGCAACTCAGGCTATTCGAAGACGTACTTAGTGTTTGGGTACACTAAAACTATGGAGCAAGGCGATGATGGAACCACATGGCGAAACCTGGTGTTGTGCTATGTGAGGGAAAGGAACAGACTTTTGAGTGCATTCACAGACAGTTGCCAGTGCTTTGACCATGCTATCCAATTCCTTTTGTACCTTCCTTAATTGTGGTACTAAGAGATGCCAATTTGAATTAAATGTTTCATAATGTAAACTTTCAATTGCTTCATATGATCTGTATATTGATTTTCACATTTACTCTTATTCTTGTTGTTAAATTTAAGGGAACCAAATTTTACTTGATGTACAATTCCTACTAAAACCCTTTCTATTTACATATTCTCTTTATTAGAGATAGACAAATCATTTCGTATGACAGCATTTGTGTATACACTTTGTTCAAACTATTTTCTATAATCAAATTTTATACTTATGTTGAGTCCATATGACTCAACAACGTAGTAAAATTTTAAGAAAGCCGAGTAGCGGCATATGTAATTATGTAATAGGCGTATTTAAACTGTTTTAGCATGTAATTATCTGAACTGTTTCTTATTTAAATTGTTTTGTTAATTAAATTGCATTGTGTATTATTGAGAAAGAGCGGGAAACCGCGCATAGATACATTTTGAGAAAGAGCGGGAAACTGCGCGCAGTAGTACATCTGTAATGGTAGCAGGGATTGTCTGCACCAAAAACCATTGTTGGCGGCGAGACCGCACTTTTGTAGCATTGAGCGTTGGAAGCGAGCAGTTGCGAGTAAGATGTGAGACGAGGCAGTCGTAGCTAGCGAGACATGAGAGGAGGTCGCTGTAAGCGAGGTATGAATTAACACTTTGAAAGAAGCGGTGTGCTCGCCAGCCACTCGCTATATGTAGCGCAATGCTAGTTTTTAAGAATTTTTGTAAAGAACTATGCCCCTTGTAATTGTTTGTCAAGATCGTTCTCAGAATATAGTTATGTAATTTTGATGGAAAATTAGGTATGTAGCGCAACGCTACTTTTTAAGAATTTTTGTAAAGAACTATACCCCTTGTAATTGTTTGTCAAGATCGTTCTCAGAATATAGTTAACTTCTACCAGATTAAATGCATTAAGAATTTTCTATCCCAAAATCATTCACGTAAATGCTTTACGGAATTTATTGTTATCTTAAAAGAAAAGTCTAAACTGACCTAGATGCACACCACAGCCCGATGTATGTCAATTGGTGCCTGCATACCTAGATACACACCACAGTTTGATGTACGACAATAGGTGTTTGCATACCAAGATGCACACCACCAACCTTAATGGACCACTGGAGATGGAACTTAATCCTGATGTGGCTGCGGCAACTCAGGCTATTCGAAGACGTACTTAGTGTTTGGGTACACTAAAACTATGGAGCAAGGCGATGATGGAACCACATGGCGAAACCTGGTGTTGTGCTATGTGAGGGAAAGGAACAGACTTTTGAGTGCATTCACAGACAGTTGCCAGTGCTTTGACCATGCTATCCAATTCCTTTTGTACCTTCCTTAATTGTGGTACTAAGAGATGCCAATTTGAATTAAATGTTTCATAATGTAAACTTTCAATTGCTTCATATGATCTGTATATTGATTTTCACATTTACTCTTATTCTTGTTGTTAAATTTAAGGGAACCAAATTTTACTTGATGTACAATTCCTACTAAAACCCTTTCTATTTACATATTCTCTTTATTAGAGATAGACAAATCATTTCGTATGACAGCATTTGTGTATACACTTTGTTCAAACTATTTTCTATAATCAAATTTTATACTTATGTTGAGTCCATATGACTCAACAACGTAGTAAAATTTTAAGAAAGCCGAGTAGCGGCATATGTAATTATGTAATAGGCGTATTTAAACTGTTTTAGCATGTAATTATCTGAACTGTTTCTTATTTAAATTGTTTTGTTAATTAAATTGCATTGTGTATTATTGAGAAAGAGCGGGAAACCGCGCATAGATACATTTTGAGAAAGAGCGGGAAACTGCGCGCAGTAGTACATCTGTAATGGTAGCAGGGATTGTCTGCACCAAAAACCATTGTTGGCGGCGAGACCGCACTTTTGTAGCATTGAGCGTTGGAAGCGAGCAGTTGCGAGTAAGATGTGAGACGAGGCAGTCGTAGCTAGCGAGACATGAGAGGAGGTCGCTGTAAGCGAGGTATGAATTAACACTTTGAAAGAAGCGGTGTGCTCGCCAGCCACTCGCTATATGTAGCGCAATGCTAGTTTTTAAGAATTTTTGTAAAGAACTATGCCCCTTGTAATTGTTTGTCAAGATCGTTCTCAGAATATAGTTATGTAATTTTGATGGAAAATTAGGTATGTAGCGCAACGCTACTTTTTAAGAATTTTTGTAAAGAACTATACCCCTTGTAATTGTTTGTCAAGATCGTTCTCAGAATATAGTTAACTTCTACCAGATTAAATGCATTAAGAATTTTCTATCCCAAAATCATTCACGTAAATGCTTTACGGAATTTATTGTTATCTTAAAAGAAAAGTCTAAACTGAGCTTCAGCTTTTATCAAATCTAAATTAACTTCAACTTAAAGAATTCCAGTCACAAAGTATTATGAAACTCCACCAGCAGCTTATAATTATGTTAAAGAGAAGTAAGTATATTCATTCCACAGTTTGCTGTAGCAGTCAGATGGCGATCCAGTATAAATAATTAAAGGTAAGAATCAGTCTTAATAATTTCAGGTAACGACTGAGGGCCACGGCGACAACACATTTTATGTTTCGTCGTAATAATCAGCAGGTAGTCTTGACAGAGAAGCAGTTAAAAGATTTTAAGAGACGCAGCGTTCAGTCAGCAAGCAAACGTTCATCCAATATTAGACGGGAAGGTTTCAACGGTACATGGCGTCTGTCTCGAGGCAGTCCTTAAAGTAACCAATCTGCTACAGTTCATTGTGTCATTGTGGTGCCAACACCTGCTCAGATTGCAGCTGCAGATGCAGTATGATGCGCCAGAGCCATGCACCGAAGACCATGGTGTTCCCTCTCAGTAGTGCCACGTTGCCGTGCATAACCAGGTATCCTTCCGACCGTGTTTCCTCGTTACCGCCGCTGCCAGAAATCATGCACAATGGCTACATTCCTGCCAAGTCTTTCTGCAACGTTACAGAAGGAATATCAAGCTTCTCGTAGCCGTATTACACTATCTCGTTGGAACTCAGTGAGGTGTTGGCAGTGACGTCTTTGTCTCCTTTAAGTTACTCTTTACTAAATTCAGATCACCATATTCAGTCTCAAAATTAACTAACGCTCACGACCGTTAGAGTGCGTATTTAAAGCAAAGCTGATTTGCATTCTCACAATGGCACTACCAGCGCCACTTTAATAGACTGGTGTGAAATTTCAATAGAAATCATCTTTTAGACGTGAAAATACTTCTACCATGTTTCGTTTATGTCGCACAACTCCTTCTTGGTGCGATTTTTTTTTTCCATCAGTGTCTTTCAACGCACAGGGCCACCTCCGGTTAGCAGTGCATGTGAGAATTCCCTCAGAAGCTCAACAAGACGTCGCCTATGCCGGGATGGTATAGCAACCATGCGGCGTCTAGTGACCAGAAAGACTGACAGATGCCCTATGGTAGTCAACCTGCACCACGAATCAGAGCTCTGAGGGAGGGCTAACCTGAGCCCTTTTGGACCGAAACCTATAACGGCTTTACGACGGCTTTACGAGCCAATTAGAACCCCTTCACTGATCCTGTCTGACGGCGCCATAAAAAGTGCTTGTCTTGAAGCGAGGCGCGTGATGCCTCTCTACGTGAGACCTCTCACATTCTCCCTGACGTCAACTACGGTCATCCACTCGCGACGTGTAATCTGCGCCCTTCGGAGAGAGGGCATGACCAATTATGAAAACAATGACATTATGTCATTTCATAGATCACCTATCTTACGTCAAAGTGAAAAATGTTTGGCCTGCAAGTGGAACACTGATTTTTTCTTCAAAATTGCTTCACTTCCAGATGGGACGTGCTAGTTAACGAGACTAGCGGCTGTAGCGCTTTCCTGTGGCAGCTGTCGGCTGCAAAAAAAACCTATCGTTTACGAATAAGGACACGCTTAAAATATCCATATGAACTCCACTGTCCATAGGCTAGCCATGTTTTTCTATGTGTAGTATACACAAATAATAACTTCAGTACACATGAAGGTATTGTAAGACATGTAAGGATGTTAGTTATCATATGAGACCAATCAAATATGGAATTCTGCTTAAAACTAAAACTACGGTATAGCCTCTCGCAAGTTCCGCTAGTGATGTAGAGAGCGTTCTTTCCTCTTTTAGGTTCAACTTATGGTCGCAAGTTGTCGAAATATCGCAGGGATCATTTTCTTTCAAGCAAGGCAATGGCTCCTCAGCGTCAAATAACAGGAAATTACGTAACAAAACACCCTTTTTGTCAATACTACTACAGGGATTGCCACATCGCCTGGACCAGCAACTGACCATGTGGTCACATATATGGACGGGAAAACGTGTGACGTAGCCGTAAAGAATCTTGGTCCATTATACAATTTCAGCGAGATAATATAAGTAAACTTGGGTATGGGAAGATTATCAGAAATCAATTTACAAAATTTTTCTGATGAATTAGCAAACCAAAGCTAAGATAAAGAGTATAGAGAAACCAATGTAAATATGAAATTGTCTACATTCTTAACATTATTTACACTGAACTTTGAGCAGACAATTCCAAAAATATCAACGTCAGTATTAACCGTAGGTATTAAGAAGTCCTTTCAAATCCGTAAGTAGCTCAGTTCCACAAAAGAGAGTCGTAATGAGCCAGAGTTCTTCAGTAACTATCGGAGGACAGAAAGGAGGTTGCTGACTGCAACGAAAATATCATTTAATGACAAAATAATGTGCAATGCAGGTAATAAACGCAAGGCAGGCTGGAATTTCATAACAAAGGAAATAGGTAAAGACGAACTAAATCATAAAAACACATTGATAAGGTAGGTGTATAAAGTAATAAATGATCCTCATCACATAGCTAAGTATGTAACCGATAATTTATCGGGTACTAGAGAAGTTGCAACGAAAACGCCGAAAACTAATAAAACATCTGTAATTATACTATTAACCACACAGCCTAAAATCAGTAAAACCAAACAAAATAAAGTCAGTAGACTTAGATGATGTACCCAAGCTTGTGCTGGAACCATGCATAGCGAGTATACAAGATCCATTAACAAAGATAATGAATGAATCCTTCGTGTCTGGGATATTTCCAGAGTATTTAAAACAGGCTGGGTTGACCTTGTACTAAAGAAAGTTGTGTAGAAAACATAGGAAGTTGCTGGTCCATTTCCTGGCTGTCACCATTCTCAAAAAAACAAGATCAGTTATGAATGACAGATAAAAGTGGTAGAAGTACAGAAACACGTAAAGTAGAATTTTCAAAATGGTTGCTTGATGCTCTTGACAAAGATTAGTGTGTCACAAATATATTTTTAGATCTTTCTAACGCTTTGAGTACTGTTGATCATAAGATTCTATGAACAAATGTAGAAGCGATAGGAATAAGAGGAGTAGCTAATGACTGATTCCAATCCTGCCTAGCGCAAAGAGTACAAAGAGCAGAGATAACACATACCTCAAATAAGTCTAAATTATTAGTAAACCACTTACCGGAACCACAACACGTTAATGCAGGGTTTCCTCAACGCAGCATATTATGACCAATGCTGACACTGAAATACAACAACAGTTTTCCTGGTAGTGTTAATCATGGGGAAAAATCCTCTTTCCTGGTGATAGAAACATTACAGTCACTGAGAAAACAAGAGAAGTCATCGAAGAGGATGCAAATGAAATCCTTAGTGAAGTCTTCGTTTTGGTCGATATGAAATAATGTGACACTGTACATAAAGAAAGCTGGTGTCATGAATTTATATTTGAAGAAGGAAAATGACACTCTTCTATTAACTGTAAATGGCACCTTTACAGACAGGTTAGTAAATGCAAATTTTCAGGGACTTAATACTGGTTCTAAGCTGAAGTTTTATGAACAGAAAAGATATTACAAACAGAACGTCATCAGCAAGTTATGCACTTAAGAGCACTTTCATCAGTGTGAAACTCTGAGTGGCGTGTAGTTACGTATTATTCATATGTAGACTCTTATTTTGGGAAGCCAATGCACAAAATGTAGACAAAGTTTTCTATCTGGAGAAAAGGGTCATACAAAAAATTAACAACGCGCGAGTGGCCGCGCCATCTGAGGCGCCACGCCACTGATTATGCGGCCCCTTCCCGCCGGAGTTTCGAGCACTCCCTCGGGCATGGGTGTGTGTGTTGTTCTTAGCATAAGTTAGTTTAAGTAGTGTGTAAGTCTAGGGACCGATGACTCTGGCAGTTTTGTCCCCTAGGAAATCACACACATTTGAATATATTTGAAACAATAACCAAAAATAGTGGTCGAGCTCATTGTAAACATATATTCAAAGCTCTGGGGATTGTAACCGCACTGTGTGAGTATCTTTACCAATCAATTGTATACATCAAAAATATCATTGATAATTACTGCACAAACTGCTCTGTCCACGCCCGTGGAACTAGATCTAGACTGAACTTACATCCACCTAGAAAAAAATAGATAAAAAACTCGAAACATCACTTTCTACTAAAGAATAAAACTTTACAATAAAATGCCAAAGTAGATTAAACAAATCGCTAAAACAAACTTATGGGAAAAGGCAGTTAAAAAGTACGTATTATGCGATACATTCCATATGCATACAGAGAAGGGGTTTGGCAAAAATATGTAACAGAAATATACAGTAATAACAATAATGAAACGTCTATTGTTCCACACGATACTTTCACACAATATTTTTTCCGTCTTTATCTTCTCTGAAGAAACTTAACCCGAGTGTAGTTAAGTGTGTAATACTGAATCTATGCAGTTTACGATACTGAATTTTTATCCTCTTTCTGATGTTAACATCTCACGCGCTATAGAGGGGTGCTGATTCAATTTCCCAGGCCAGAAAATTGAAAGTTGCGGTACACAAAATCGTCCTGACATCAGCTGATAATATGTGTAGTGTTATGAAACAATGTGTGTGTGTAGTATGTGTAGTTTGTGCAGCGTCTGTGGGGGGAGAATTAAATGAAATGTAGCATTAGGCTTTCAAGAGTATAGGATTTTTTTACAACACTCTGTTGCCTAGATGGCAAATTTTGTTACATAGATAACAATGCTGGACTATTATCTGATGAAGCCACTGGTCAGAAAACGGCAGAGAACAAGTCTTCCGCTGATAAAAGTTCTTCGTCTCGGCACTACTCGATTCCTAGGATGGAAATAAGTAATAAACGAGCAATCGCACTAGGCCCTTGGAGCATACCCAGCAGTGCAACTTTCACATGGACAAAACCTCACACTATCTAACCTGTGCAAAGGCCAGTATCCCTGATAACTGCTCAGACCACTTTTTCCTTACGCCAGACACTGCCGTGCTTCCCAGATTCAAGTCCTCTCTGTTCTCTACTACTCTCAGAATGTAAAGAAGGAAATGACCGGCTCTATGTTAAATGTACGTGAGATATGGCGTTAGTCATAGGTTAGTACATACAGTCACTGTCTTCCAGTACGCTTTTATGTCATAACTGAAATGTTCCACCGTCTCATTATCCCCTTAGTACAGTATAATTCCTATACTTAATGAAAAGGGACGTGCCAAATGGCTTGCCCTTTTTGAAAGTACTGCCATATTAAAAGCAGTTTTTCCTTTGACCTCTTTATATGCGTAGAATCTAATTTTTGTAATCTACAACAATCTATAAAGTACTGTTGTCAGTAATTTGCCAAAATTTGGTATAGTAACATGAGTCTCCATGTCATCAGTTGGAGTAGGATACGATATGTCTACTTTAAAAAGCCATGAAAATTATTCAGAATCCTTTGACGTTTTATTTCAAATGCAACAATACCAATATAAAATAACATGTTATCCACATCACACCATCTCTGTGAATTTCTGTGAACGTTTCACTTCACTTCACATTATTCCTCCATGATGTGCCCAGCTTGCTCTATATTGCTCCATTTCTTGGAAGCTTTCAGTCGGAATGTGAATCATAATGCTATATACTGGCGGAAAGTAGAACTCAGGTGTTAACTCTCGTCTGGACACAAGTCTTTATATTGTCAGATAAATAATGAATACTGCAATAATTTCAAAAAATAGCTCTGAGCACTATGGAACTATAATTTTGAACTACTGAAACCTAATTAACCTAAGGACATCACACACATCCATGCCTGAGGCAGGATTCGAAACTGCTACTGTAGAGGTTGCGCGGTTCCAGACAGAAGCGCCTAGAAACACTCGGTCACAGCGGCCGGCCTACAGTAAGCACTGAAATGTTTCACGTTACAGGCAAATCTATAAATGTAGAAAACTCACACTCCCCACGAAAACATTTTCCCTTGTAGAACTCTGGCATGTCAAACATCGACCACTGAAACGTGTATCATGGATTTGCTAGCAGAAATATTTGGCAACACCTACTATCATATTAGCTGGATTCAGAGTCCGCCAAGACTTTAGGCCCAGTAATGAAAGGCGTCCGAGTTTTGAGTCTCGTAAAACGATTCTCATTAGAAGCGTTCCATGTGCTAAACGAAATTTCCTTATGAGGTATTGCATGTGGCTTGTGGATTTCATAGAAACTAATTTACATGTGTTTCTGCCTGTCATCCTGTGCTTCAACTCTGTACGAAAGTTCATCAGACAAAGTGGTTGGAGGATGGTGGTATGCCAGTATGTAGGCAAACTACAACCAGATGGATTAAGTCGAAGAGAAATTGGAGGAAGTGCTATCTAGGCAAGAATCGAACACAGCTGTATCGAGATACAGACAGGACAAGCCAGGCAACACTGAGAAGTGTGAAACTGTTACCTACTTGACATTTCTCATTGTCAATGGACAAACTGAGATGCAAACACAGGTCCCTGTGAGACTATTTAAGTTAAATTCACTGGCAGCGGTGGTCTCGCGGTTCTAGGCGCGCAGTCCCGATAGTAAAAATGCATTAAGTCTTTGAACAAAATCCTGAATGTGGGCTTTTTACGACAGTCTATTACCTATTAGAACACCTAGCAATTTGAACTGTTCAGTTTCACTAATCATATGCCCATTCTGTGAAATTAAAACTTCAGGTTTTGTTGAATTGTGTGTTAGAAACTGTAAAAACTGAGTCTCACTGTGGTTTAGCGTTAGTTTATTTTATACAAGCCTCGAACTTAGGTCATGAACTGCATTATTTGAAACTGAGCCAATGTTTCACACAACATCCATTACTACCTAGCTAGTGTCATCAGCAAACAGATATATTTTAGAGTTACCCATAATACTAAAGGTCATATCATTTATACAAATAAGGAACAGGAATGGCCCCAACACTGATCCCCTGGGCACCCACCACTTGACCGTACTCCACTCAGATCCCACATCATAGTCATTCTCAACACTGTGAATAATGACTTTTGGTGTCTGTTGCTAAAGTAAGAGGTGAACCAATTGAGAGCTACTCCCCATATTCCGTAATGTTTCTAGTTCTGGAGCACTAGTTTGTAATCATGACAATCAAATGCCTTAGTTAAATAAAAAAATATTCCATCTAATACCGCACAGAGAAAAGTGAATATAGCATTTTCAGTTGTTAAACGTTTCTAAAGCCGAAATGTATACACAGCCTTTTCAATAACTTTAGCAAACATTGATTGCACAGAAATAGGTCTAAAATTGTCTTCAACATCTCTTTCTCCCTTTTTATCTATCTGATTTACTACTGAGCACTGTAATCGTTCAGTTAACTAACCGTGCCTAAAGGAAAAAATACAAATACAACTGAATACAGGGCTAACATGTGCAACACAGTATTTCAATATTCTACTAGTCACTCCATCATATCCATTTGAGTCATTAGTGTTCAGTGATTTAATTAATGACTCAATATTCCCATTGTCTGCATCAGTCTCAGAAAGGCATTTGCCAAGAGAGTTATATGATCCCCAGTAGGAACAAAATTATTATTTAATTCACCAGCAATGCTCAGAAAACGATTGTTAAATTCTGTACATATGTTTGATTTATCAGTAACAGAAGTATTTTTATTGCGTAGTGACTTTATATCGTCGACCTTCCTTCACACTTCCTTCACAACTGACCATATGGTTTTATTTTATCCTGTGAATTAGCTATTCTATATGCATACCACATACTCTGTGACTTCCTAATAACATTTTAAGCACCTTACAATACTGTTTGTAATCAAATTGAACTTGTTATTAAAGAATTTAACTGATGAGCAACAACATATACAAATACACATCATACACTCTTGGTCCATCTCATAGAACCTTTCGAGCAAATAGTAAATAACTTGCCAATTTACACCACAGCCTACGCATATGCTGAATTACTGAGCAGTAACAAATAAGCAAATACATTGATAAATTCAGTGCCACTTCTACAGAAAAAGAAATCGCTATACAAGAAAATTTAAAAGACACCCTAATCGCACCAACAGAGCATACCAGATTTAAAAGAAAACACACAACGAAAACTTAGAAAGAGTTCAAACATACACTCTTGGAGAAACAGCTATGCTAAAATCACCTTCTTATTATTCAATTTTGGGTAACTGATGTATGTAAAATAGTTAGCGTCCCCACGGGCTCGACTTTCATTTGCTGGCTACAGGCTTGGCGACCCCGCGCTTCCTGAGCTGGTGACTGGTAAGCCCTGGGAATGGTTCAGCGACCACCATGCGGCGCGGCGGTGAAACGTTTTGTGTCTCAGGGAATGGGGATCTTGGCTTGACCACCCGGATCGCAAGGACGGATTAAATTTCTAAAAAAAAAAAAAAAAACGCTCATTTCGAGGTGTGTGCGCTGATAGGATGCTTGGCTGTTGAGGTGGAGTAGTCATTAACGAGCAATGTCTGGGGAACCAGCTACACCTAAGTCGTATAAGGCTTACTGAGGCACACGGGCCTCTGTCTGAGTAGACATCTACTTCTCTAGTTGATCGTGGTATCGAAAGTATCCTCTGAAATTTTTTTCCTCCTCCCAGAGGAAAGGGTGGGCCGCTAGTAGGTACAAGCATCCAATCGAATAAGAGGGCTCGTGTACTCCTGACTCAGGAGTGAAATTTAAGGGTTTCGTGTCCAGTAACAGAATACATGCTGGCGTTCAGAATGTGTTTTTAATACTCAAAAGGAAAGAGGGCTGCTTCGAGAGAGGGTTAGAAGTTATAGCTGGCAGTGTAAAAACCGTTAAGAGATTGCATAATGAGACGCTGTTGGTGCAAACCGCTAGTTCCCAACAAGTTAAGAATCTACAGAACGCGCAATGCCTTAAGGTATATCTGAGCTACTCACCACCTTGAATTACTGCAACGGTGTTGTGAAGTGCTGGGATCTAGTGGGCATTCTCAAAGAGGAACTGAAAGATGAGTGGGCTCCAGAGGGAATAGCTGACGTGTGAAAATCTTGAAGAGAGTGGATGGGGTTCCTAAAGCCAGATTACTTTATTTTGGCGTTTAATAGCACGAAACTCCCTAAGCATACTGAGGCAGGATTCCTTCGCCTAAGTGTACCTAACTGAATGCGGTGTTGAAGGTGTCCTTTGTTCGTCTCCATTGAAGCGTGTAAACTACTGTGGACCTCATCCTGCCTGGAGTCGGGACTGCAGCGTGTATCTGGAAGAATGGAAGATTCAAGTTTTTGAAACTTTGAAACACATCTCCTATAATGAGACAAAATAAATGTAAACAGCCATGCTACACCCAGGTATTGCTACCTCCTTCTCTTTGGTTGTTAAACAGCCAGTGAAGAAAGCTGAGGCTGCTACGTAAACAGAGGCTGGTAATGTCAGCTCTACTACTTGCGTTTGTCCATGCACTTACCCTGCTGCAGTTGTCCAATGGCTGTGGAAACGGCCAGAAAACAGCCCGACGATGTTGATATAAACCTCTCTGACGTCTCTCTCAATCTTTCTTTAACTTGACGACAGACAGTGCTATTATCTCGCCCAAAAACTGAGCCTCCACCCATTGTGGGCTCCCCTCTCTGGCAGAAATTCAGGATGATAATACTAAACCCCTGATAGGTGGCTCCCATTATACAGTGTAACATGAATGGATTAGTGACACATTTGGAGGAAATGAAACTCCTAACACAGCAATGCCCTCTGTGCTTGTACGTGCGGGAAACACAATTCGAAGAGTATGATGCCTCGGCACTATGGGCCTATATGCTATGTTGCAATGATGACCTGACTGTCTAGAGGGCCAAAGAATGGTTTGCCGTATTTGTCAATAATGGGCACTACCCCTCTGTTCTCGCCCAGGATACCGACCTGCAAGAAGTTGCAGTAGAATTTCATGCACATCAGAGGCTTTCAGTTTGGTTTCTTTATTTACCTCCACTGGATGCAGTAGACTCTGAGGCTCTCACTGATCTTATGGAACAACTCCCTAACCGTTTCTCCTCCTGGGCGACTTCAGTAGCTATCATGACCTGTGGGCCGCGACCTCTACTTGCCGTCGGTGTCGAGTTTTGGGGAGCCTCCTGATGTCTCAGGAACTGTGAATTCTAAACACTGGTATTCCAACTCGTTTAGGTACTACTATTGTGTAATTCTCAGCCATTGACCTATCTCTCTGCTCTCCAGCTCTCTTCAACTCTATTCACTGGGAGGTCATTGACGACGTTTATTCCAGTGACCACTTCCCAATCCGCATTCGCGTACTGAATGGTGCGTTGCTCGAATAGAAGTCACCAACATGGATGATTAGCAGGGCTAACTAGGCCCTGCTCAGATAGTTGGCTGTGTTTGAATACCGTGACAGCGTCGAGCAGTGGGTCGACCACATCACACATGTGACCATCATGCAGCTGACCTACCTGTACCAGTTTTTCACCCCTCTTAGGAAGCTACCGGCACAATGGTGGACAGAAGAGAGCCGTTCTGTCATCCGTGACAGGTGTGAGGCTCTTCGACGTTTTTAATGCTGCGCAGCAGTGGAAAACCTTAAAGCCATTCTAACTGTGAGAGCCAAAGCTCACTGCGTCATTAAACAGAGCAAAAACTGTCATGGCAAGAGTGCGTGGACTCCATCAACCGTGACACTTCTTCTACAAAAGCATGGGAAGCCATCCAGAGAATTTTGGTAAACACAGCCGTTAACTAATAGTCGCAGTGCTGAACAGCGGCGTCTCCAAACGACGCCCAGAGACGTCGCTCAGACACTGGCCGAAAAGTTTGCAAACACTGCAGCCGATGTAAGCCAAGATCCAGCATTTAGTCGCTACCTTGCAACTGTTTAAAGAGGCATGTTGGACTTCAGATCCAACTATTTTGAGGCCTACAACTCTCCTTTCTCCATGTAGGAGCTCGAATCGGCACTGTCTGAGAGTCGTGAGACTGCACCTCATCACGACCGAATCAATGACTGCATGCTTCGTCATTTGTCAGTGGCGTCAAAGGAAATCCTTCTCAAATGTTTTAACCTTATATGGGAGACAGTCAGCTTCCCGAACTCAAGGAGGGAGGTGGTTCTGATACCTATCCTGAAACCAGAAAAGGACTATACTTCACCCAGTACTTACAAGAGTATCGACTGAACGAGCTGCGCTGGAAAGACCCTGGAGTGAAGGGTTAACCGTGGTCTAGTCCGGTTTTTAGAGACCAGACAACTCTTTAGGCACTCTCAGTGTGGCGTCCAGAGATTTGTATACTGTCGAAAACCTGACACTGCTGGAGAGGCTATTCAGCAGTCTTCCCTACACAACCATCACTGTTTCGATATATCCTTTGATAGCAGTAAGGCATATGATACTACTTGGAAACACTGCATTCTAACACTACTGCATCAATGGGGCTTTCGTGGTCACCTCCCCATTTCATACAGTATTTCGTGTCTCGCCGGCTTTTGAGGACCCAAGTTGGCGCCTCGATGTCAGATCGTTTTGAACAAGAGAATGGTGTCCCTCGAGGCAGTGTTTTAAGTGTCATCCTCTTTGCCATAGTCATCACCAGTATCACATCTGTGGTAAAGAGTCCTGTACAGTTCTCCTTATTTGTGGACGATATTGCTGATCTCTGTTCCTCCTCCAATGTTGCAACAGTGAGCTGCCAGTTGCAGTGGGGCAGGTAGAGTGGTCTTCGAAGATGGGTTTTCTGTTTTCTGCAGCTAAGTGCGTGTGTGCTCATTTTAACTGCTCTCGTCGTTTTTTAATTTACCTGCCCCTTGCATGTGGGGTAAACTATCCTATATTTCAGAGACTCAGTGCGTTTACTGGGCCTCATTTTTGACACCAGATTATCGTGATTGGCTCACCTGAGAGACCTTAAAGCCAGAACCTTGAAGGCACTGAACATCATCAAGTGCCTTGGTCCCAGGTCTTGAGAGAGGACAGGGCGCGTCTTCTCGAGTTTTATTGGGCCTTCTTGCGTTTGTGGCTGGACTCCAGATGCTCAGTGTATTGGTCAGCGAGCCCCTCTTATTGGCGGATCATTGACACTGTCCACCACGAGGGTACTCGGCTGGGCAGGAGTACTTATCGGACCAGGCACATATCCAACCTTTCTTCTGAGGTAGGGGAACCACAACTTACCATCCGGGGCCAGCTCCTCATGGTGTGTCAGGCGTGTAAGTTCCTCGCAATTCGAAATTCACTCACACACCATTGTCCTCCTCTGGAGCACCAGTTTTCCAACCACCAATGAGCCATGATGCCATTTGGGATCCGCGATCAGCGTGTGTAGGAATCCCTCAGTGTGGAGCCATACTCCCCCAACTCCAGGGTTTCAAGAATCTGCTATCCTGTTTACTGGTATAGAGTGATTCTAGGTTTGTTGATGTACAGGAGAGATGGCACTCCTTCTTCCGTTTTTCATGCGATATTTTCTGACATTTTATCTGAACACCACGACTCTGCCGCTGTTTTACAGATGGGTCAAAACAGGGGCATTCTGTTGGTTGCTCTGTTGTTTTCCTGGATCGTGTCCTCAATGGCCGACACCTCACCTCAAGCCTTTACTGTCTTTGACGCACAATTGTGTACCATCTTGCGGACGGTAGAGCAGACGAGACTTTTTTCAAGTGTAAATTTCTTCTCTGTTTTGATTCTCTGAGTGCCCTTCTCTCTGTGAAACGTTTGTATGCGGCAGATAAACTCATCCAGACTCTGCAGGATGACCTCCTCCAACTACAACGACTGGGGAAGGAGGTGTCTTTCTGTTAGGTACGTGGACGCATTGGAATTGCTGGGAACGAAAGCGCGGATTGAGCAGCCAAGGTGGCGTGTCGTGATCCTCAGGTATTTGGGCGTGCTATCCCCCTGCATGCCACCACCTCGCTGTTGATGTACAAAGTCACGTGTCGATGGGAAGGCACAGGTGGCTGGAAGTAACAGACAACAAGCTCCTTGTCGTCAAGCCCCCAACTCGACCGTGGCCTACTTTCTTCCAGCCACGTCGGCGACAAGGTACTTGTTACTCATCTTCACATAGACCACAGCCCTATGACGCATTGATTCTTACTCCGCCGAGAGGACCCTCTAACGTGTGGTGCTTGTGTAGTGCATATCACGTTGCGCCACATTTTAATCTACTAAATTTTATTTGTCAAACAGCGGAGTGCGGTGGAATTGCCAGCGATTCTGCCCTCTATTCTAAGCGATACTAAATCTAATGTGGTTCAAGTTTTAAATTTTTGTGAATTGTTCAACGTTTTTAACAAGATTTTAGGGAGACGTTTTTAGTCTGCCAACAGGGTAACTGGTTGACTCAAGTATTTTGTAAGTGGTCAGTCAGTCACATTTCCATGTGCTTTCCTTTTAGCTCTTCTGCGTTTTGTTTTCTTATTGTTTTAATTTCTTGATTAGATTTTAGTGCATGCAAGATTGAGTTAGTGTGTGGTCACTTCGAGTGCTTGTGTGTACAGCACCTTTAGTTAATTTGCACATTCGTTTGTTCTAATAAGTGTAAGGGTGCTGATGACCTCGCCGTTGGGCGCCCATAAGATCCAAATATGTACATACACACGCACACACACACACACACACACACACACACACACACACACACCTAAAATCGTGAGCGTACCTAAAACTGGCAGTTATCTTTTGGCTTTTCCACGATGGGAGAAAATTAAAGGTTTATATGCCCACCAGGATCTGAAGAGATATTTACGTAGTTAGCAAACTAGTTTTCAAACAAAGAATCATAATAAAATATATCTGTTTACTATCGATAGGCTATGAATGTTATAACGGATTTAAGTTTTAGTATATGTAACTGCGTTCTACAAAAAGTCATTATTGATACACTTAGTATACTCGACTGAAGTATTGCCTGTATAAGGCTAAAAAGTAATCTGGTGTCTAAATATGTATTCTGTATTTCCATTATCTTGTTCTGAGATAGCAATCTCATTGTAACTGTTTTTTTTTTGCGTTAATACGAAACTGGTAGTGGCTAGAAGCAAGTCTTTATTGTTTCCATGAAACTAGATAATATACTGTATAATACTGAATTATTTTACATTGTAGACATTTTGAACAAACATTTTATTTGAATAATAGACTAATTCTCTTTGAACAAGTTAACAGACACATGAATTATGCTGTCTGTAGTAACTGTTACGATTTTATGTTGAAGAGTTATATGAATTTAATTGTACATACTAGTTTCGAAGTTTTCCTATGCCGAATTAATTGCTATACACATTTCAATGCGTA
Organism: Schistocerca gregaria; assembly: GCF_023897955.1. NCBI lineage: Eukaryota > Metazoa > Arthropoda > Insecta > Orthoptera > Acrididae > Schistocerca > Schistocerca gregaria. The sequence continues at coordinate 167,684,813 of NC_064926.1, read as the reverse complement.
TGACACGAAATTTTATGAAAAGCTCCGAAGAGATTTTCTTTATGTAAACATTTTTCAGTGAAGTAGTATTTTAAATGAGGATATTTTGTCCTCACAGTAAATCATGCAAAAATCATCTAAGTCCAAGAAATTAGTAGCGTCTAGTGGACGAAAGTTTTGATGAAGTTAAGTGCATGTACAGTGTCCAGTCATGCTCCGTGCTAGACGTTTTCTTTGCCTTGACTTAGTCCACTTCGGACTTAAACAGGTTTTCGGTTTTTTCTTGCTCTGCCGCCTGCAGATATTTCCTATGTGATACAGGGTTTGCCTTATGCCTGAATCTGAAAAAGTGCAGCGCCAGTATCGTAACGAGTACGCGGAAACCAGATCTGTCTGTTATTTACGTCCCTTTACTTGATGTAACGAAATACAATTTACGCACTTTTGTAAACGACAAGGATAGACTCATAAATGCAAACGAAAACTGGTATTCTTTCTAAGCAGAATATGTAGAATAAGGAAATTTTTTGCTACAAAGTGAAAATATTCTACGGAAACTAGAATGAGAGCTATAGGAACCTGTCTTGCAAGTGTGCGTGCCTGCCGTGATATGGTCGTGAAATTAAGATTTGAAAGTAGACAGGGTCGATCGTTTGGTGTAAGATGTTAACCTGCAAACGAATTCCGACACTGAAAGAGAGAACAAACATTTTGCTTATCTGAACGATCGCCGGTGACCAGCTCACTACTTGAGGACCATGGTGTGAAAAATGCTGGGCACCAGTGGAATCTTCGTAACGGCATCAACGCGCATTTCTCACTCGGGAACATGTTATGCATTCCACAGCTATACTCAAATCTCAGTCGCCTGGAAGGGTTTTGTGTACGCGTCCGGCGACAATCCTAGCTCCTTGCCAAAGACTTGATTGTCGAGCTGACTGGAGCTAAGTAACGCCGTTGCAGAATTTTAAATAACGTAAAGTGTCGATGAAAGTAAAGAGAATAAATAACATTAGCAGTGAATTAAGACCATGGAGAATGCACCGTGTTGTACGGCTTGCAGAACTCGGTGATCACGTCGCAGCGATAAGTTGTAAAGAGAGTAAAGCAAATAATCTTTAAGGAAGGCACGTCCCTTGGTGGAAAACTTAATGGCTCTCGAAAAGAAGCACAAAAAACATTTTTACTCTACGTCTCGAAACATGACGTCAAGAACAAAAATTCTACATTTGTACGTCTAATTTCTTTCTTTCGGCACAACCAGCGTGCGTTGGCTGAATTATCACTCATTCTATTATGAAACTGTTCTCTGATTCCTGAACCCGCTGAGCATCTGACGCCTACCTTAAAGACATTATGGTAATCCTCCACCGCTGTGTGTCACTCCGGAAGACAACTCCTCACTTGGGTCCACATCCCGGGCTGGTACTATGTCTTCACCCTGTGTTTTCACACACGTGGTCTCCACTCGTCACACGTGGTCTCCACTCGTCACACGTGGTCTCTTTGGTTACAACGATTCTACGTCTTAACACTTAATATATAACGATGCAGAATTAGTGGAAATTTAAAAATTGCAATCCTTACTGTTGATATAAACCCTTATTTTCTTCCAAATGGAACGGAAATGATAATGCAGCTCTAAAGTGAGCAAAACACAATTCCCATGAAAATAAAAGAAAATTTACCATTTCTTATCTTTGACCACACGTATGTATGAACTGAAATTCTCTACAATGTCTTGTGAAGTAGGTTAATGAATTAATAGTGAAGTACGTGTTGTTTGTTAACGAGCATGGGTGTTACAACCAGTTAACAGCAATCATCTCGTTACATGTTGAATAGCGTCGCCAAGTTAGGCAATAAACTGTGACAACGCCATTGAAGGGGGCTGTATGATACTCCTTTTTCAAGTATTAACTGCACTATCGACCATTTTTTTTTTTTAGATAGAATAACAAATCGTTAAGGACTTATGTATGACCAAGAAACAAATGAGAGTAGCTCTTTTAAAGTAATCCTGTCTCCTTCACTCTCTCTCTCTCTCTCTCTCTCTCTCTCTCTCTCTCTCTCTCTATCTCTCTCTCTCTGTCTTCTCCTGTCTTGTGGTAGACTGAAAATTCCATTCTTAATAAAATGTTCGTAACTAACTATCCTAACCTGTTTCTACACTTTTTCAGCTTTAGTATGACACCAGACGACGTCGAGGTCTTGACACACTGAGGCTATTGATCGGCTGCCATTGTAGCCCCTGCATGCGTTTTGTATAACCAGTCGATCATCCCTTGAATATCGCTTTATGATTTACAAAGTCCGATTACGATTTCTTGAACGCATTTTTATCCTCGCCAGTGGTGTTGACTCAAAGTTTTATTGCTGATAAGCGGTGGAGCATCACCTTGTTAATGACTCTTCGAGAAAACGAGCTATGCTGATAATTTCAGTTTCTTTATTTCAGAGTCTCGTCATTATAATAAAAACTTTCTCTCTCAAAACAACTTACAGAAATATTTTATTATCGATCGGAGAAAAAAAATTATATACTGCGTGAATGTTTGTGAGATATTATTGATAATAGTGTAAGGGAGCAGTAGCTGCAGAGCAGACAAACCCATCCGCTCCAGTTATCATTACTGGCAATTACTGTCAGCTATAATTTCGAAGACTGATATATGAAATGTGCTAATTACATCTAATTGTTGAAGTATTCATATTTGGTTAATTATCTGTTGACTAACTGCAAATTTAGTTACAGCTTTAAATCAGTTTGCAGCACAAAATGTTTACTTCATCAATGTAGCCACTATGATATATTTTCTAACGATCGTTACTTCAGTAAACAAACCTCGTAGCTCGAAGAGAATACGTACACACTATTTCGATGTACTATTGTCCACATGAATGTTTCTTGAAATTTTACGTATCCTTAGATTAAATTACACTACAACGGTAAGTAATGCGACAGCCTATAGCCTCAAAGTTCCAACGAGGGAATGTTCAACCTGCGTGCATATAGACGTAAATTGTGTGTCCTTAGAGAAATGTGGCATTAGTTTCAAGAAATGTGTACTTTTGAGGAATGACAGCTTGCGTATTAGAAACTGCACTGAAAAATTATTTCATGTTGAAACATTCCCTTAGAATTTTTTTTTTAAATGACAGTGCTGGAAAACCTCTACGTTATTTTATTTTCAAACAGCTGAGCTAAACTGAACGTACTCAGACATTTTTCTCTTTACTCATTCTGATCATCAATAAACTGACACAATATTTTTAGCTCAACGCAATCTGATTTTCAATAATGCCTACGACAGAATGGCCCTCACTAACAATAACCTGTACCTTCCGTGAATCACTTACCTCACAAAAATGTTCGTTACTCGAACTAATGCAATACAGCGAGCGCCAATACTGCCAGCTAAATAAAAGATTCTAACTACGGAAGGCACAAAATACTGATAGCCATGCTTAACAAATAAAAGATCTAGATAGAGAACAAACAATATATTTATCTTAACAGTGTTCAAAATTTCATGACATCCAGTCTTATAAATTTGCTGTCTCTGGTGGACACACGTCCAGATCATCTGCTCTCTCCCCACATCCACCACTGCTGGCGGCTCACTTCCTACTGCACAACGCTACGCGCTGTTCACATCCAACTGCCCAACACTACAATAGCGAATATTCCAACAATGACAACCAGTCACAGACTGCACACAGCACAGCCAGTGATTTTCATGCAGAGTGCTACGTGGCGTTACCAACATAAAAACCTAAACAGCCTACTTACAATGTCACCTGTAATCGATTACTCAGGCATCAAATGGTTTTCTACATAGTGGGTTTGACAAAATTTAGGCTCTCCTCAACATCTTAACCAACTTTCGTATAATACAGATTTATTAAGCACGTATTTTAGCCACTTATGCCTGTAAATAAAATCCAAAATAGCTACAGATAACAGTATTATTGACATCGATCCGTCAGTATTTTCGCTAGTAAAGTAAATTTCCAGGTTAGGAAGTTTTAACGTCCGTCTTGAACGTGGACAGTTTATTGCAATGTGCAAGAAAGCGGGGATACGACTGGCGTAGACTGTACGTTTAAAAATTCTACACCTGTTTCACCGTAATTGAAACACTCTTGTGCTTTAAAATTTTCTCTAATCATAGATACACATTTCTGTCGTGTTGTCATATCAGCAGTTGCCCTGAAGGAAATAATTCACGCCTGAAGTTGTAGCTGACTTCATAAACGGACAGTGGCTAATAAATTAAGCTGTTGTCAAGACAAGCGAGGGATATAATCATTACGTTCCACAAGGATTACTTCGTAAGCAGTAAGTTAACTCTAATGAAAATTTTCAGTTGGTTTTATATGCATTGTCCAAGTAAAGCATCTCATATTGTGTAGAACTCTGAATATACTGCTACTTTTAGCTAAAAACTTATCAACTATGTAAATACTAATGCAAAGTTGTTGTAATAAATATGGTGTTTCAGTAAATTAAGTACAATGGTCCTATTGTGAAGCACTACGTTGCATAATATATATAAGAGAATCAACTTAGTATCGATGTTACATTAGACAAATTTCACTACAAACTTTCACGTAAAATCTTTACTTTCCCATGAAGAATATTGTTTGTATATGTACATACACAGTTGTACAGCTATATGATTTTCAAGCAATTTTATGTATCTTATTTTAATTGTTTTGTTTGGTGTTTTTGAACGTTGCTCAGTATTTGAGTATGTTATTTTCTGCTTTTTGAAAATGTACTGTTAATATTTCTTGGAATTTACAGGGACCTTACACCACTGGCCTTATATATTACCTGCTAGCTACAATTAAAAAGCATAAAAAATATGAACAACTAAATTTATACACTATAAGTGCCTATAGAACGTTTTCATATGCTGTTGTTTATAGTGAAGCAAACTTATACACTACTTTTACACGAAATATTGCTTCAAACTCTGGCAAATGCAGTGTGGTGTAGTGGTTAGCTTTGAGGGCCAGTGTGCTGCAGATCGCCAACTCCAGTACGATCACCACCGCATAATTTGTTATTATTATCTACAATTTCTGGAAGGTCCCTGAAATACATAATATCTGTACATTCTGGAATTTTCGATGACCGTGTCAATGCTAGCGTTCTGAAACATCCGGTGTTTGTTTAAATAGGTGTACTTTCTGTTCAGCAGATCGGTTCTGCTCCGGATGTATGCTGGTTCTGGTAATTAACGTGCTTTCAGTAGCAAGTGTCCAACTTACTCGACGATTTTCACTTCGCACTTGGTCTTGATTGTGACTTAAGCGTGACCATATTTGCTTTAAAATTTGCAAGATGTGACCCCCACCCTATAACGGGGGAGGTTCCGTATGGAGACGTAACTACTAGTAAATTTACATGATATCTGCTTAATTCCGGTAAGCTGCTCTTCAATTGATACAGGTCTTAGAGAAGCCACTTTGTTACATGTAACAAAAAATGTATTTTGTCATTCCTTTTTCCTTGACTATAGTATCAATCAATTTTTTTCACTATACTAATAATTCTTTAGAAGTCTAGCGCTAATTTCAGTCCCCATCTTACATGAAGTATTCCTCATTTAAATTTCTTCTATTTTATCAACACGTACTTGGGAATGCGACTTACACTATGGGATGAAAAGTATCCGGACACCCCCAAAAACATACGTTTTTCATATTAGGTGCATTGTACTGCCACCTACTGCCAGGGACTCCACGTCATTAGCCATTAGCTATCGTGAGAGAGCAGAATGGTGCATTCTGCGGATCTCACGGACTTCGAACATGATCAGATGATAGGGTGTCACTTGTGTCATAAGTCTGTACGCCAGATTTCCACACTGCTAAACATCCCTAGGTCAACTATTTCCGATGTGATAGTGAAGTGTAAACGTGAAGGGACAGAGGCAGCATAAAAGCGTATAGGCCGAGCTCGTCTGTTGACTGACAGAGACTGCCGACAACTGAAGAGGTTCGTGATGCATAATAGGCAGACATTTATCCAGACCATCTCACAGGAATTCCAAACTGCATCACGGTCCACTGCAAGTACTATGACAGTTAGGTGGGAGGCGAGAAATCTTGGATGTCATAGTCAAGCGGCTGCTCATGAGTCACAACTCACGCCGATAAATGCCAAATGACGCCTCGTTTGTTGTAAGAAGCGTAAACATTGGACGATTGAACAGTGGAAGAATGTAGTGTGGAGTGACGAATCAGGGTACACAACGTGGCGATCCGATGGTAGGGTGTGGGTGTGGCGAATGTTCGGTGAACGTCATCTACCACAGTGTGTAGTGCCAACAGTCAAATTCGGAAGCGCTGGTGTTATGGTGTCATGGAGGGAGCTTGCACCTCTTGTTGTTTTGCGTGGCACTACCACAGCACAGGCATGCATTGACGTTTTAAGCACCTTCTTGCTTCATGCTGTTGAGGAGCAATTCGGGGATGGCGATTGCATCTTTCAACACGATCGAGCAGATGTTAATAATGCAAGGCCTGTGGCGGACTGTTTCCAAGTCAGTATCATCCCTGTAAAGGACTAGCCTGCACAGAATCCTGACTTGAATCCTATAGAACACCTTTCGGATGTTTTGGAAAGCCGACTTCGTGGCAGGTGTCACCGACCGACATCGATACCTCTACTAAGTGCAGCACTCCGTGAAGAATGGGCTCCCATTCCCATACCATCCAGTACCAGATTGAACGTATGCCTGCGAGAGTGGAACCTGTCATCAACGCTAACGGTGGTCCAACACCATATTGAATCCCAACATAACCGATGAAGGGGCCCACGAACTTGAAAGTCGTTTTATGCCAGGTGTCCGGATACATTTAATCTCATAGTGTATGTTCTAGTAAAGTAACCATGTAATTTATTTGGTATGTTGCTATTGTGTAGTAAATGACGGGAGTTCTTTTAAATTTCTGAGAAAATATTTTTTCCACGCAACTGCACTGCGTTGTTTTACCCGTGTATTGTATTACTCACTTCGTTTGTGAGCTTCACGATAGCCCCATGAGACTTTCTCCGTTTCTTTGAATTTCATTATTTTTCATTACAGTCTCTTATAACCTGTCTTCCTTCACTTTCGAATGATAACCTCATCCTTCAAGTTTTGTATATTCGTCGTTAAAGCTAATGAAACATTAACTTAATTAATTATGATGCTAGAGAGACATACTAGAGCACGATGCACTTTGAGACGCGAATGGGAAGAATTGCCCTTCTATTATTTCAGAACTTTCATACAAATGAGTTATTTCAAATATTTCCAATGCTAACGTATGTTTTAGGACCGAGATTACACTTCTTATTACACTTTATCCACGTCTAGTTAGAGCACGAGAAAGAAACTTAACTCATAAGAAATGAAGCTGGTGAGTAGACAAGGTTTCTCCAAACATTTCTGTGTAATCGTTATGAATATTTGAAGTAACAGAAAGGTGTATGAATGCATGGTCTTACGAGGATTGAGTGACGTGAGTAAAAGCTTTCGGCAAATTGCTGCTTGAGTCGAATACAACTGTCTAGCTTTTCTCTTGTCTCTTTCTTTTAGTACTTCTCATTCGCTACCCCTTACGGGAGAGCAGGCTGCAGTAGTAATGATCCATTGGAAAATCGCCAATTTTGTGTCAGATCACGTGATTTGGTGCTGGGTCTTCGAGACTTCTAATTGGGAATATTTGGGATGGCATTTTCAGTTTCTGAATTTGGCTTACAACGAAGGGAAACCTCCCGACAAACTTGGCCAGAATCTGTGAATAGGAAATATTGTGAATTTTAATCTGAGACGGTACCTCTCGGGAAAGCAATATGTAAAACTAGTATTCGTACAGCTGTATTTTTTTATCTGTTTACACTGTGAATTCTATCATTTAGACACAGTGCGAGCACAGCATGAGTCTTGGTTCAAACTGTGATCCAAGCATCGCCGTCTTTGCTTTAAGCTCGTTTTCTTCCGAAGTCATGTACGCAGTATACAAACAATACACAATATCTACTATTGACAGCGCGCACTTCCTTTCAAGGAAAATATCTAGACCAGGAAAAAATTTAGAAAATTCTGTACTTGCTAAATGAGGATAGTCACCCAAAAGTGTTATGAAGGAAACAAATAGACCCCTCCAGATTACAAAATAATGGTGAAATGTTGAGCCTTTTATCATCAGAAAGTTACAGCATGATACGTAGAACATGTTCACCACCAACCAAATTTGAAAACATCATATTAGTAAATATTGAGAGTTGCCACTTGCTACATAACGATGGAATACCATTTTCATTGCGTATTAATGCTTCAGTTGAACTCTCACGAAGTAACGAGAAAGTGTTTACTCTTCTCACTGATTCCAGCTGAGAAGGAGAACTAAACGTTAAGAGAGGAGGCAATGCTTAGCGATTCTGCTTAAGGCGTAGCAGAACGGATTAATCTATTTGTCAGTGCTTCTCCTAAGAGAACCCTTAGTACTTACGTCAGCAGAACAAAGCAGAGGATTCCCTTTGCACTGTTGCAAATACAATTTCCCGCTTATTCGTTACGGTACTCTGGCTTGGCTCTGCAGCAGACACGAGAGATGAACACACCACCTTTGAAACAATTTCCAGCTACGAGCGCCACAGAGGAAGGCTTTTCGTTTGATGACTAAATACGTTACCCTGAGACTCCAAGTAAATACACACCACTTTCCCTGTCGAAATGAACACAACTCATATTCGGCTATATGCCAAATAAGTATGATATACTTTGTTCACCCCCCGTGTCTTCGAAATCTTTAAAAAAGATGTAGCTCGAAACAGTGTTACATGAAAATCATCCGCTGGTCTCTTAAATTAAACAGGGCATTTCTCTACATAGAGGAATTTAACTAACATAGTTATTCCAATTATTGGGATTACAAATCAACAAGAATATTTAAAAAATAAATACATACGAAAAATTAATAAATATGTTAATAACTGTAAATTGTTTTATATTTATTTAACCTTTATAGTTATGTATATTTATTTAACCTTTATAGTTTTATATTTATTTAACCTCCACGCCGCTTCGATTATAGATAATGGAGTCAGTGAAGCAGTATTTTCACTGGTATTACAGTCTAAGAGCACACGCAGTGACTTGCATGCATTCCTACGTGTGAACCTGCATGCCAGCACTTGTGTGACTTCCAGCGTCTGTTATAGCTCTCAGATCCTCTCCTGCTGGAAGGCACATATCGTCGTCTCCGTGGGAAACTTTTGCGTCGCCTAACCGTCATCTCTGCTGCCATAGAGTCTACAAGATCATGATAAATGCCCACAAATGGCTATCGATATTGTAACAACAAATTATGATTGGATATTTCTTATATATATACATTTTTATCACAGGTTCAGGTAATGCTGTGTATAGCTGTTACTTTATTTAAGACACCTATTTCTTCATCATTTGTTAGCTTTAGTTTGACCATTTTATATAAGGTTAATTGTAACAAGAGTTTGACGTCCTGTATGCCTGATTGGCTATCGCTGAGCCGGCCGGTGTGGCCATACGGTTCTAGGCGCTACGATGGCAGTTTCCAATCCTGCCTCGGGCATGGATGTGTGTGATGTCCTTAGGTTAGTTAGGTTTAATTAATTCTAAGTTCAAGGCGACTGATGACCTCAGAAGTTAAGTCGCTTAGTGCTCAGAGCCATTTGAACCATTCGTTGGCTATCGCTGATGTAATCGGTGTACAGTGGGCGGAGCATCGTTTATATAAGCAACAGCTGCATCACTCTCCTTAGCAGTTAGCGCTCGTGGAGGTGTAGCACCTGCTCCGTTCACAGTCACCGTATAGCATCCTCCACCATCTACTATTTTCTTTTATTACGTGCTGTTTAGCACTTATTTTGTTTATGAGTACATCTCACTAATTCTAGTGTATGCCAATATTTCAATGTGGGTCAGAAGCTGGTGTAAAACAGACTGAAGCCGAAAAGCTTAGGTTTTAAAACAATTATTGACACTGTGACTGAAAAAATAAGTTCCATTTTTGGCCAGCCAGGGCAAATCTGGCCTTCTGAAAGCAAGAAAGACGTGTAGAAATGTTTCTGTGTGTAATGGATTAGGAACGGGACGTGGGCATAAAAGGTCAACAAGCGAGAAATACATTGTGTTGACTTTGTTAATAAACGACGCTTACACAGTTTCTTCAACATGAGCATGGGAGACGTAAACGATATTGCATTTGTAAAACAGCGTGTTGGACAGTTGCTCGGGCAGCACCGTTAGAATTTGAGGAACATTTTCGGTACACTGTCCTCCAGATCGGGTAGAGACCAATCGTGTCCCTCGTAAACGAGTTCTTTTAGATACCCCCACCCCCACAGCGAAAGGTCACGGAGATTCAGATTACTTTATCTTTGAGGCCAAGCATGTGGAAAACATCTGGAGATAACTCGCTCATGGGAGGTAGCATTAAGCAGATCTTTCACTGGACGAATGACATGACGAGCAACCGCATATCGCAGAAAAATATACCTCCACGCCGTTGTGTTCTTCCGAAGCAGGAATTACATGCTGTAGGAGGAGGTCTCGATAATGTGCAGACGTCACAGTACACATGAGGAGCTGTCTGGGAGTAGTCTCTTCAAAGAAGAACGGATCGAGAATGAAGGTGCTTCTGACTCCACTGCACAGAGTAAACATACGGCGAGTGCAATTGCCTTTCGTGCTCAACAAACCTTTAACAGTAGCTCTAATAGGACAGTTCTTTGTATACAATGCTCTTTGTAGTGTCAAATATGACTTTTCACTCCACAGAAAATTGCTTGGTCACATGTCGTCAGCTACGATGCGTGCCAGAAAAGGAAAAGCTCATCAATAATGTTGCTGTCGATCATGAGGTCTCATTTTCATGGCCGTCTGGATCTTGTACGGATACCAGTGTAATGTAGACCGCTAAACTTTCCGTACTGTTCACAATATTGTGGACATTTCTCGTAACACTGAATGAGCACTAACTCTACCTCAGGTACGAGCTGGATGGTCAGTTACAGCAACAGCAACCTAATGAGTAACTGTCGTCGGGACAGAACGCCTTTCTTTTCCGGTGCCTCCAGCTCACCTGTGTTTTAGAATTTCATTATCATCTTCTGTAAACGATTTAGTGACACTGGTCCTCTCGTCAGCCCTTTCAGTCAGCTATACTCACTGTAATTGCTGCCATTCACATAAAACAGTTTCACTAACAGCACATGGCCTCTCTTCTAGGTAACAATGCTGTTCACTCACGTTATCACTTATCAAATGATTGTGTGAATCTCATAACATTGTACAAACACTGTAAAACGCCACGTTTCAAACTAGTGGCCAAAATTGGATTCAATTTTTTTTTCCCAGAGTGAACCGGTTCTTCGTTAACAAATCAGCGTTCTACCACATTCCGCTGCCGTAAAATACTTACAGCCCACACTGGACGTCAATGAGAAGCTGCACCTTAGTTATAGCTACGCGGTTAAAATAACTACTTTGAGATACTTAAATCGATATTATTAGATATTATTAGATCAGTGGCAATACCAAATTTCAGGTACTATCTCTCTCCACAGACAACGCGGTGGCCGATGGCCTTTGCTTAACGACCGAGAGCAGTGGCGTAGAGTTGTTAATATACAAACAACACTATGTGGAATAGCTGCATAAATCAATGTGGCACGTGGTATTAAAGTACCCGTTAGGACAATGCGGCGATATTTGGCGTTAAAGGGCTTTGGCAGCAGACTACCGAAGCGAGTGCCTTCGCTAACATCACAACATCGCCCTCGGCGATTCTCCTGCGTTCGTGACCATGTGGGTTGATCCTAGACAACAGCAATGCCGTGGTCTGGTAAGATGAGTCCCTGCTTTAGTTGGTAAAAACTGATGGCAGTGTTCGAGTGTTTTGTGTGGTCATTCCACTCTAGGTCGCTCTGGATAGTTACGCCTAGATATTTTACGGCATACGCTGTCTCCAGACGTTTGTCATCAATAGTGCAGTTGCACAGTAGTGGATTTCTCTTCCTATATATGCGCAATAAGTTAAATTTATTTGGGTTCAGGGTCAACTGCCAGAGCCTGCACCATTCACGAATTCTCCGCAGGTCGTTCTGCAGATTCTTACTACGTTCTGGCTTTGCTACTGTGGTATAGGCAACTGCATCATCTGCGAATAGCCTTAAAATGTTTCGTATGTTCTTTAAGGCTATTCGCATATGATGCAGTTGTATGTACGAAGGTAGCAACGCCAGAAGATAGTAACAAATTGCAGAACGACCTATGGAGGATTTATGAATGGAGCAGGCTCTGCCAGTTGACACTAAACGCAAATAAATCTAACATATAGGACATACATAGAAAAAAATCAACTAATGTACAGCTACACTATTAATGACAAACAATAGGAGACAGCGTCTGTCGTAAAACATCTAGGCATAACTATCCAGAGCGATCTTGGGTAGAATGATCACATAAGACAGATGGTGGGAAAAGCAGATACCAAACTCAGATTCATCGGAAGAAACTTAAGGAAATGTAACTCATCCACGAAAGAAGTGGCTTGTAAGGAGCTTGTTCACCCGATTTCTGAGTATTGTTCGTCTATCTGGGATCCCTATAAGAAGATAAGAAGATACAGAAGATTCAATGAAGAGTGGCACGTTGTGTCATGGGATCGTTTAGCCGGCGAGATAGCATTATGGAGATGCTAAACAAACTCCACTGGGAGACGTTGCAAGAAAGCGTTGTGCAACACTGACAGATTTACTATTGAAATTTCAGGACAGAATATTTCAGGAGGAGTCGGACAACAGATTATTTCCCCCTACATACATCTCACTTATTGACCACGACGAGAATATTTAAGAAATTAAAGCCAATACAGATGCTTACCGACAACCATTCTTATCACGCACTATTCGCGAGTGCAGCAGGGTTCGAGGCATCAGATTGTGGTACCGAAAGTACCCTCAGATACACACCATTAGGTGGCTTGTGGGGTCTGATGAAGATGTAGATGTAGATGGTGTGGACCTCAGGAAGCCTTGGACCGAACTTGTTTACAAGGCTCTATGAAAACTGGTGGTGGCTCCATAATAGTGTGAGCTGTGTTTATGTTATGTACATAGTTCTGCATAGTCAGCGTGTACACAACTTTCCCACTAGAGCGCGCCCCGCTAAGCACAACAGCGCAGCAGCAGCGCTAGTCCATCTCCACACTACGAGATGGCGCTGCCTTACAGACGGACCAAATTCTGCTTCTGCCGATCCGCATAATAATATGTTATGCAGCCAATGAGATTGCTGCTAACGTAGAACCTTTTCTCCTCGCGGACCACACTCGTGCCATGATACCTGAACGCATGAGGTATTATAACGAGTGTACAGACCTCCGATAAGTCAGTCTGCATTAGTCTGCACTTGTCTGCATCAGCCCATACCAGTCTGCATTAGTCTGTACCAGTCCATAGTCAAGTTTCAGACTGTGCCTAATAAGATTACCATATTCCTGTAGATAGCCGTGAAGATAAATGAATAGACACTTTGTCAAGTATCAGAGATATGTGAGAATAAGATTAACGTACCACGACAAAGGAACTTCAGATGGTCAATTGTAAACAGCGTCCAGAATCAAGTTACGTAATGTCTATGCTTTTTATTATTTTAATAAATGTGTGTGAAAATTAATCAAGTTCTGTTTAATGTTGGCCACCGTCAATCTGCTACTCTAAGGGTGCAAGTGGCATTTCTATCGTCTGACGTAACGGCAGAAGATAAACACGTTACGATAAGACCACGAGACATATTTGTGACACTCGCCTACTTCGTTAGAGCGACAAGTCAAATAATCTGATGGTGTGTGCACCGAAGGTCTTACAGTACGCACATCACAGTTTACAATAATTGGACTAGGTCCTCTGGTCCAGCTGAACCAATAATTGACTCAAAATAGTGATGTCCGGCTACTTGGAGACTATTTTCGGTCATCCATCGATTTCATGGATCAAATGGCTCTGAGCACTGTGGGACTGAACTTCTGAGGTCATCAGTATCCTAGAACTTAGAACAACTTAAACCTATCTAAAGTAAGGACATCACACATATCCATGCCCGAGGCAGGGTTATAACCTGCGTCCGTAACTGTCTCTCGGTACCAGACTGTAGGGCCTAGAACCGCTCGGCCACCTCGGCCGGCCATGAATTTCATGTTCTCAAACAGAGACGCAGTTTTTATAGATGCCACTGCGCCATGTCACGGGGCCATAGTTGTTCGCGACTGGTATGTAGAACATTGCGGACAATTCGAGCTAATGATCTGGCCACCAAGATATCCTGATATGAATCTCGTCGACCATTTGTGGTACTCAGTCGACAGGTCAGTATGTGTAACATCCTGCATTGGCAAAACCTTGGCAATTATGGATGCCTATAGAAACAGCTTGATTCAGTATTTCTGCAAGGGACTTTCAAGTACCTGATATTAGGAAAAACTCCGCTACAGCTGGTAGAATTGTTCTTTATTTAAACACAACGGGTTTCGCAGTTCGTCGTCAGGTGCAATCTACATAGCAAAACGCAAACTGCAGTTGCATCACATTTTGTGGATATTAAAATTATTAAATGACTGTCTTAAATATACTCACAACGTTAAAATATCATAGGCATAACCACCGCTCCTACTCAAAATTTGCTATTCAGTGAACATCATCAATGCTATGGCGAGCGAAAGGTAACGAAGATGCACTCCATTGTTTAGAATTTGTCTGCGTCAGAAAAGACAAAAGAAAAATGTTTTACAGTAGGCAGACGCTAAAAGTTTTTAAAAATGCGCCGGATTGGCGGTGAAAGTTTGTCACTGCTAGCATGATTAGTTGCGGCACTACGCAGATTACTAGGTGGTATGTATCATGTGGCAGTGTGTTACTAGCGAGACGGCATGATAGCTTGGCGCAGGGCAAGGTAAAACCGGCCCACACGAACGACAAAGGGAGACTAGCTGTCAGGCGGAACGGAAGCTATCCATGTGGATAGTGTGACGTAATATACTCATGACTAGGAACGCTGCGTCGCTACCTTTAAAAGCGAGAGTAATACAGAATTTTATTGCGTGCTACCTCCTACCCGTATAAACAATGAAAAGTAACCAGAATACTATGGTGCTTTAATTCCAACTGGTTATTCAACGTGAGCTGTGCGTTTTCGGTTTTAAACACAAAATTTCTACTTCCTGTAATATACTCATGATATTTCCTTTTTGTTTCTTTTTTATGAAATATGTTTAAGTTTTCTGAGGGGCTTGTGATGCTGTGCTCCTCTTCGCGTGAGTGCGCTGTTAATACACATCGTGAGTTATTTAAGTTAAGTTGTTTAAATGGTTCAAATGGCTCTGAGCACTATGGGGCCGGCCGCAGTGGCCTCGCGGTTCTAGGCGCGCAGTCCGGAACCGTGCGACTGCTACGGTCGCAGGTTCGAATCCTGCCTCGGACATGGATGTGTGTGATGTCCTAAGGTTAGTTAGGTTTAAGTAGTTCTAAGTTCTAGGGGACTAATGACCACAGCAGCTGAGTCCCATAGTGCTCAGAGCCATTTGAACCAAGCACTATGGGACTTCACATCCGTGGTCATCAGTCCCCTAGAACTTAGAACTACTTAAACCTGACTAACCTAAGGACATCACATACATCCATGCCCGAGGCAGGATTCAAACCTGTGACAGTAGCAGTCACGCGGTTCCGGACTGCGCGCCTAGAACCTCATGACCACCGCGGCCGGCTGCATGGATAGAGCATGCGACTAATGAGTAGGTGCTAAATATAACTGGAGGGAAAGAAAATTGTGGTGTAACCTGACTAGAAGAAGGTTTCGGTTGGCAGGACACATTCTGATACATCAAAATATCACCTATTTAGTACTGGAGGGACGTTTGTTTGGTAAAAATCGCACAGAGAGACCGGAAGGCAAGTACAGTAACCGGATACGGAAGATTGCAGGTTGCAGTAGTTATTTGGAGATGAAAAGTCTTGCACACGATAGAGCGGCATGGGGAGCAGCATCAGACCAGACTTCGGACTGAAGACCACTACAACAACAAGAACTGTTAACGTCAATTTTTTGGATACTGTTTACTACTCCTTCGTAAATTCCCATTTACCAATGAGTACGTCACACTGCATGCGTAGAGAGACAAGTAATCATCGATGAACAATTATCGAAACTGTTCGTAGGATACCAACATTAATATCCATTAATGAAATTTTAATTTCTTCTATGTCTGACTTTTTGTGTATCTATGGACTTGAAATTCTACAGAAACACAGCTGTAACAAAAGTGTAATAAGAATAAATTTTACCTATCCTTGAATTGTATTGAAACTGTGTTTCTGTAATTGATATTTGATTACTTCTACCTACGATCCGTAATGTTTCTATCCAGTGTACTACGTAAAAATCGTTTAACATAATTCTATTCATGTTTTCCTGTAAGGAGAGTATTCTATGTCACATTAAATTTTAAGTGGTGGGCTATGTTTCAGACTAAATTATTGAGTTAAAGCTGTGAGTTAAGATGTGTCATTGATGTCATTTACTGTAAACTACATTATGTGTGAACATTAAAGCAGGCCATCTCTGTGAATGTGTGGGCGAATCTCTAACGGCTCTACCACTGAACAAATTATAGAAACAATGGATTATGAATGTGAAGGACTGTAATTTCAGGAGTTACCTTCATATTGGATATTCCCTGAAATAATGTTCTCTTTAGAACATTACGTGTGACTGAGTATGAGATGGTCTATAGATGAGTATGCTTGAGGAATGTTATTCTGTTTGTCTCACCAGCATGACATGTATCTCATCAGACGGTGAACCTATAAAACAAAAAGGCAAGAAAATACAAAACATAATTGTCTGTAAAACCAATTGAAAATTACTTTGTAGAAACTATGCTACAGATGAGTCTTAGCATAGTTTCATCTGCACTCATTTCATTTCGATAGGAATGAGACGTAGCATGGCCATTTTCTCTGAATATGTCCATTAAGATATATCAGAGGATGGTATGTAAATTCCATTGATCAACTACTCGTTCTGTTAGACTGCTCTGTAATTACAGAAGTGCGTTAGCATCGCCAGTGGCTCTTTATATTTCACTGTTTATTTTTCTGCATTTCCCAATTAGTACAGTGGAGGTTTCGAAGAGGTGAAAGCTTACGAGCCGGCTGGACGAGATAGGAGCACTTTTAGAGAGGAATTTTCCGTAATAAATGTTGATACCGAGTAGAACAGCAGCATAGCTTAAATAGATTGGCGTTCGTGGTCATACTCTTTTCTCAACCCACTCTCCCTGAGTGGGAGATCGCTCTACGAAGATAGAACATAACAGAAATTATAAAGCAAACGGGAGAACTCAGTGCTAGCCTAATTGGTAGGAAAGAGAAGCTTGAAACAATTATAATAAAAATTTATGAAAATTTGACTTTTGTTTAGAAGGAAGTATATGATGAGCAGAATCAGGCTGCTGGTGTGATACTAAAGTAGAAAGAAATGAAGAGACTTTGGAACCTACAATGGACTCCAAGTTCCAGGAATCAGTAATTGAAGTTAAAACTGAAATTCATGAGGAAACGGGTGAAGAATTCTCAGGAATGAGAACTCAAGTGGAAAGCACCATAATTCATCATACAGGCTCATTTGAAAATATAATTTCAGATGTTATCTAAGTAGAATCTTTGCAGCAACACCTACAATATAAGTCGTATTGTTTACCATGTGTAGAATGATTAGGTTAAAAATTTAAACAAAGAAAAGAAGTTCGTTATACAGAGAAAAACAGGGGTTTGACATCCTGTTGAAATTATAAAGTACTGTCATAGGAGGTTGCCAGTAAAAATGAATGACTGTGAGAAAACCAATCGAGTAGTTGATGCCCTGGCAGACAAAGCAAATCGATGAGGCTTAAATCCAGATATACTGAATACAGCTTTCCTGAACTGAAGGGACAGTTTTTACAAAAAGAACAGAAGCAAGACAGTCAGTTGCGTTAGTTTGTATTCACACTAATGCATTATTCTTCTTGGAGAAAGATCCTTGTAAAATTATAGTTTAAAGAGTGGGGAAACAAAACTCAAAAATGTGCGATAATTGTCGACAAATTTGCAGGAAAATGCTGAGAGCTACAATGGCAGCACAACAAGATCTTAGAAAAATTTTCAGATGACGTTACAGATGAGGACAACTGGAAAGGAACGTGTGTTCGGCATCTTTCCAAAATGTAAACGTACTAGAAAGAGATATAAGGAATAGAAATCAAATAAATGTCACCAGAGGATGTGGTACAGTTAATTAATAAAATAATGGACATGATAGTTATGATAACTGTGAAGCGAGAAACGATTTGAAAAACTGAGTGGCATGCTGGTCACGGGCTTGTGCAGCATAGAATGAAATAAATGTTGCAATCCAAAAGAAATATTTAGATAGGTAAGATGTGCGGCAAGGAGTAGTAGATCTAGCAGTGTGATTGACAAACAATAAAATGTAACGAGATGAAATACAAGAGAAAAATTTAGTAGAAAGTACTGTGTGAATCGCAAAGAAAACGAAAGGGCCTTATAATTACTTCGCTTAAATCTTATCTTTAAAACATTATTACTTACACGGAAAGTAATTACATTCAGTTCTCCGCTTGTCTGATTCATTTACGTCAGAAAGTAAAGTACCACATCTTTTATTCATTCCACTTGCTTCGTTTCATATATGGAGGCAAAAATCAACCTGATGGCAATACTTAAGATCATTTTTATATGGCAAGTTTCGTAAAGTGGTTGTCAGAAAGGGAGTCATTAAAGATCTTACGAATTTCATCGTGGTTTTAAAAGCTAAAATTACATTTATTCATAGAAAATTTGTTAACCGTTTCAAGTTTAATGAACATAAAAAAATTTCCAAATTCCTACCATCAGGACTGGCGGTGATATTATAATTCAGACCTAGTTATCTCGAGAAGGAAACTTCTCAATGTAAATTTCGATTGTTTTCTCGTCCAAACGTAAATGCTGACACTACGTTTTAGTGCGAAACATTAATTATCAAAACGATAATTAAATATAAGAAGTGAACTGTTAAACTTGATTCAGGAAAGAGTGGCCTAATTTGAATGAAATGTTTTGGAATATGTATGATTTCCTAAAAATATTCATCTTACAATGGTAAGAGAGTTCATTCTGAGTCCAAACAGTACTCAATGCGTAAACTCTACTGACCTTTCTGAGTCAGTACTTATATGCTACGAAAGCCGCATACTTGTAGAAAAAGATGATAATTGTACAAAATCATTATGAAGAGATTAGATGTGTGTACGGTAGTTATCGAGGACTTACTAAAAACAAGAAATTTAGAGTGATAAATCATGTTATACCCTGAGGCAGTCCTATGGAAGCGTTTTGGTTTAGCCAATGCCTGGAAGACATTACCTTCCATGATACCTAGGTCCAACAGTCAAGTACAGAAGAGGTAACGGTACGGTATGTGAGTGTTTTTCGTGGTTATAGTCCTCTTATTGCGCTAAACGAAATGCTAAATGTGGCAGTATGTGAACAGATTTTGTAGCATTTTGTAGTGTATACAGTACCGGAGCAAGTTCGAGATTATGTTGTATCAGCGTGTTAATGCACCTTGTCATATAGAAGCAATGGATTGTGAATAGTAGACCGGTCTGCCCAAAGTCCTGACCTGAATCCAATGGCCACACGTATGGGATGAGTTAGAACGTCAACATACTAACTTACATCCAAAGGGTGAACTTCAAGGAATCACCAGCATAAAGATAAATAACACGACCGTGCATTGCAAAAGAATGACAAGATGTCTAGGTATAAGACAAATTAAAAGTCACTGAACATATCGGCCTTACAACCGACAAAGCAATGAATATAATGCATGAAAGAGAAAGATTAAATACTACAAAATACAGACTAAAGAAAATAATTACACATCATATCACACTATCATAATCTGCAGAATGCTTTGCAGTGAGCTCCGGGGTGCGTCGACAGATGCTTGGGACACACACATTTATTGTGAGACGTGGCCGAAGGAAAGTTCTGCTCACGATGTCGGGGGCCGTCGGTACAACATCGGTGGAAGCTGGATGCGTGGCGACGGGAGTGTGCCCATACGTTAAACAGCAGAAACGTAGGTGTACTGGTTGAAGAAAAGCCGACGTGAAAAAAGTATTTGAACTTATGAGAGAAGACATCACAGAAAGGTCTCAACCAACCGCTAGCGAAATATCTGACAGAGAGAGTGGGATTCGACAGAAAACGTGCGTCACGTCTACTCCTTTTCCCCAACAATCAAGGACCGAACGAGGATAAAGCATATAGATCCAACATGTGGCATGTTCCATTTCCTTACGGGTTTGCTCTGAACTAGGAACTCGTGAACATGTCACTTTACACTGAGACAGACTCACATACATACGACGTGGAACTGAGAATGACAGCACAGGGCAAATTCTATGACAGGTGGACGATAGGAGAATACTGAATAACATAGACGATAACGTGACATGTACGTTAAACGAATTATCCAAATAACAAAAAGCATATGCACAAATAAGAGGAAACACGCAGACACGCAAACACGGTGGTTGGAATGACACAGAGACAAATCAAATATAGAAACAGACAGGTGCTGAAACAGATTGAAACAGTTAGATTACTGTGCTGACCTAGTGGTAAGATAAGACTAAATTAAGGAACACAGAAATAGATCACCAGTCATTTCAGTATATGTAGACCACTCATGAGTATTAATCGTAATTTGAATTAAATAATGGGTTATTAAGCTTAGGTAAAACAATATCTCTAATGACAACGATGTAATGATGTAATATATGTGAAATACAATGCATGTCTGTACACATAAAGTATCAAAGGAGAATCAAAAATACATTTCCTACTCTACCTCGAACTTGACAAGTTCGATGATATGCCAAGCTCTCGCACCTGAGGTAGCTAGGTGGTGAGACATCTAATATATCTCTGTACACTTATATATTGTCTTTTATTTCCGCTTTTTAAATGCAATATTTTTTTATTTTAGAAAAAAATGCGAATTTACAATATGTCATAGCCTCTTTCAGTCTTCCTAAATTTCTATCTTCTTTTAATAAATTGTTAATTTTAATTTTTTTGTTTCTCAAATAGTTTTAAGTCTATAAGTATTAGAAATTGCAGTATTATTAATCCCTTGTATAAAAAAGACATATCAAATAAGACCCACATTTTACACAGGTAAAATTTCATATTGTGAAAATAGTACCTGTCTTAGTAACTAGGTGGCAGGTCATTTGCAAATGGTTGCAGCAAATAAATGAAACAAATAAAATAAATCTCAAACTTATCTTGTTTCGGATCTGGAATCAGAGAGGATTTCCATTCTTTCACATACATTCCAACATCTCATTGAAAGCGTCGCCAGAAGGGTTCAAGTTGTCATACGGACAAGTATGGGCACACCCACAATTGGTGGCCAATCGTGTATCCGAAAGTATCGGATATGTTGTTCCTACAACATCAACTGTTGCTGAGTTCTCTCACAACAAAAAAGAGTTTTCTCTATTACTTCATTGTTGATTCCATAATTATTTTATTCTGTAAACATATTCCTTAGTTCTCGCCCATCGTACATACTTATTTTGAAATGACTTCATCTGACATGCTTATACAGACCATATCACTAACAGGATTTGAGTGAAATATGTCAAGTACTATCTAAGAGCTAGATACGAAGACACTTACTCGTCTTTCCAATTTTCTGTTACGGAGTAGGCCCATCTAGTGCTGCTTACTGTATATTCGAGTTTTAGTTAGTAAGTAACATCAACTAATTTCTTCACAGCGCAACCGAGGAGTGCTCAGTGTATACCACCATAGCATCTACGGAACATACAAAGGCTAATTTGATGTGTTACTGACCAATACGATCCACTGAGATTATCTCATGACAGATCCTGGCAGTGAACTCTGCTGAAAATAAATTACGCTACCAACAGTTTATAATAATTATCGTCTGTCGCCTCATACGTATTTCAGACACATTTAAGTGCGTGACATTTTCCAGGTGCAACGTAAAATAAATGTTGCCATTATGTGAGTGCTGAGAGAGATCGTTTAAGGTCAAGGGAATAAAATCTGCATTACAAATGAGGCAAATTAAATATGCAACACTAACCCACAGGAGATTATTAATGGCTTACTGTAATTCCTCTATCTCCCCCTGGAGAACAAAATGGCCTTACTAACTTTAAGTCAGAGCAGTAACAAAAGAGAGAGGTTTTCCAAAGTTTATCACGTTTTGTGAACATTGGATGCACATCTGTGAAAAACCTAAGAAAATGACATACTAACTCCCGGTTTGTTTATACACTCTCTTTGTATGAAATGACTTAATAAAGTACGTGACCGATTTTTAAAGTTTTTGGTCTTCTTAATTGTTTCGGGGACGATCACACACCCGACGCGCTACTCTGTTCTTTTCATTTACTTTCTATCAATTAACCCAATTGTAGCCGGAACTATGACTATCGAAATAATTAAATATCCTTGACATAAGATGGATATTATTCAATTATTAAATTGTTTATTGAATCCTTGTCTGTTATTGTGTATGCAACGACAGACTGATCCGTGACCTTGGCCAAGAATGCTCTACGTCCGGTACGTCCCACTGCTGTTCGAAACGAAATTAGATAAGCTGGTAGACAGTAACTTTTCATGTTCCAGAAATTTATGCAGAAATTTTACAAGTCTTTAACACCACGTTAGTAGTTCAGAGTAAGAGTCAACAAACGCGACTGTCGAAGCTTCTCCAAGTTCACCAATTCTAAAGGATGTACTGCTAGGTTCTAGACCCTTCGCCCAAAAAAATTCATTGCGACTGACACGCTGCTTAACAACACGCGACTTGTCCGAGAGAGTTCGCGTAACCAGTGGGCCTAGAAAACCAAGAAAGAAAGTGAGACTTGAATCCCACCAGATGTTCCATGCTGAACTTATTTTTTTACTGGGGAGCGTAGTTTTTGAGTTGCTTGTATTTTATTAAGTAAATTATCTAAATTAGCATTATATCTATTAACTATTATAAAACTTATTTTAAACCTAAGGAGAGTTACACCTCCACATGTAGCTGCTGCAGTCTATTATTTAATCCCACTACTACAACTGTTTTCTTACAATGTATTTTGTACGTATTTGCTTTTTAACCCTGATAATTAACCTTGCGGCTAATGATTCAAGTTGTATTAGTTTCTCAGAAATTCATAACATGATTGCCGGGGATGCTACTGAAGCATTATCACTTGGTACTTTCTTTGTTGAATTTACTTAAAGCCTTTGGAAGTATTTGATTTTTAAGTAATAGGTAAATTTATATCCTTCGTTGTTAATAAATAAAGTACATTGCGTGACAAAATAAGTAAAGTAACCAGAAGAAATGATCGTATGTCACTGTAGTTCATAAAAGTACACAAAACTGGCTGGTATGTAAGTTTTTTCTTTTTTTTATAGTAATCAATCTTCTCAGAGATATGATGTGGACGCCCCAAATTCCTCTCCTGTGCCAACCTTTTCATCTCAGATTAGCACTTGCTATCTACATTCTCAGTTATTTGTTGTGTGAATTCTACTCTCTGTCTTCCTCTGCAGTTTTGTCCTCTATAGCTCCCTCTAATACCATGGAAGCTATTCCCTGATTTCTTAACAGAAATCCTATCATCCTGTCCCTTCTCCTCGACGTGTTTTACAAATGTTACTTTGTCCGCCGATTCTGGGGAGCACTTTCTCGTTTCTTACCTCATCTGTCCACCTAATTTTCTACATTCCTTTGTAATACCACATCGCAAGCGCCTCGATCCTCTTCTCTTCTGTTCTCCATACAATCCGGTATTCATTACTGCACGATGCTGTGCTCCAAATGCATATTCTCAGAAAATGCTTCTTCATTTTAAGGCCAGTTATATTGATATTTGAAGGTATCTCCTGCCAAGGAGTGACACTTTTTACCTGTGTTAGTCTGCATTTACATATGTTCACCTTCCATCGTCCGTCATGGGTTACTTTACTTCCAAGATAGCAGAATTCATTAACGTCACCTACTTCGTAATCACTAACTCATGTTAAGTTCCTCACTATTCTCAGTTCTGCTGCTTCTCATTACTTTCGGTTTTCTTTGATTTACTCCTAGTCCACACTCTGTACTCATTAGATTGTTCAGCCCATTCAACAGTTCCTATAATTCTTCACCCTCGCCGAGCGTATCAGTGTCATCGGAGCACCTTATTATTGATACCCTCTTGCCCTGAACTTTATTTCCACTCTTGAACAAGTCTGTCTTTTCCGTTATTGCTTCGTCGCTGTATAGATTTAACAGTGGGTAAGAAAGACAGCATCCCTCCTTATCTCAGCGCATCCTTGTTGGACTCCTAGTTTTATGGTCTCCCCTTCCTTCGTGTATATATTGCATATATGCCATCTTTGTGCGCCCCGATAGCTGAGTGGTCAGCGTGACGGATTGCCGTTCTACGGGCCCGAGTTCGATTCCCTGCTGGGTCGGCGACTTTCTCCGCTCAGCGATTGGCTGTTGTGCTGCCTTCATCATCATTTCATCCCCATCCAGTGGGCAGGTCGCCCATTGTGGCGCCGAATGTAATAAGACCTGCACCAAGGCTGTCGTTCCTGCCCCTCAAGGGGCCACCAGGCCAATGACGGCAAACGCTCATTTCTTTTCGATGCCCCGCCTTAGCCTATAACGTATTGCCACTTTTCTCATAATTCCGAATATCTTGCACCAATTTACATCGTTGAACACTTATGAAGGATCGACAAAGACAGTGAAAGGTCTTGTTTTTATTCCGTATTGCTTCCATTATAAAGTGCAACTTCAGGACTGCCTCACTCGTGCCCTTACCTTCCCTAAAGCCAATGTCATAGTCATCTATCAGGTCCTTAGGTTTCCTTTCGTTCTTCTGTATATTATTCTCGTTAGAAACTTGGTTGCATGAGCTATCAAGCTGATTGTACGCTAGTTCCTGTCTTCCAATCTGTGTGTCACCGTACGTCACTAGTCTCATACATACTACACAGCAGTTTGAATACTCGTTTGGTTTCCATTTACCCCAATGATTATAGAAATTTCGATGGAATGTTATGTATCCGTGCTATCTTCGTTGATGTCAGGTCTTACGAAGCACTTTTAAATTCTGACTCTAATACTGACCCCCGTATCTCTTCGATATCGACTGCTGGTCTTTCTTCTATCGCCCCGAAAACACAATTCTCTCTCCTCACACAGGCCTTCGATCTACTGTTTCCACCTATCACCCTTCCTTGTGCGTTTAACAATAGAATTGCCTTCGTAGTCTTAATGTTGCCGCCATTTGCTTTTAATTTCACCAAAGTATATTTTAACTTTTCTGTTTGCTGAGTCAGTCTTTCCGACGAACCTGTTTCCTCACTTTTCCTGCAGCATCTCAACGTCCTATTTACTTATTTTCTGAGTGATTTACATTGCCTTAGTCTTTATTTTCCCTGAACATTTTTACACCTCTTTCATCGATAAATGGATGTAACCTGTTAATCAAAGTTTGTACGTTGTTACCTTGCTAGTATATATCTCTGTTTTTCCAAAATCTGTGATTGCTCATTTTAAAAATGTCCACTCCTCTTCAGCTGAAGTGCCTACTGTGATGTTCCTTACCGCAGTTACTGCATACATAGCGAGCTTCAAATGTGTCTCATCGTTTCTCAGTATTTCAGTATCCTACTTTCTTCCACACCGTTCTTCCGTACCATCCCCTCAGACTTTAGCGTATTATTCATTATTACTGAATTATAATCTGAGTTTAAATTTGCTCCTGGATATGCTTTACAGTTCAATTTCTGAATGCGGAATATTTGTCCGTCCATGAAGTAATCCATCTGAACTCTTCCTATGTCTTCAGGCCTCTTTTACGGACACCTCCTCTTCTTGTGCATCTTGAACAGAGTGGTCGCCATTACTAGCTGAAATTTACTTCAGAACTCAATTCCTCTTTCTCCTCTTGGAGTCTTACCAAGCCTACATCCTCTAGGAACCCTTTCTTTTACTCCTTCCTATATAACCGCATTTCACTTCTCCGTGATTATTATATTTTCAATTCGCTGAACATCCTAAATTACCCGTGCTACTCTCTCATGTACTTTCTCTGCCCTCATCTTCTGCTTGTGACATCAGCATGTACGCTAGTATCCGAACTAGAGATAGCATTGGTTGTTTGCTTTCGAAGATAATGAAAATAACCGTTCCACTTAACTATTCAGAGCAACTCACTCTCTCCCGTAAATTTTTTGCAATAACGAAACATGTTCACATTATACCACATTCTGTTGATATGACCCTATATTCGTCTGATGAAATGTCCTTGTCCTCTTTCCATTTCACTTCACTGATCCTTACTATATCTAGACTGAATTTCTGTATATCCCTTTTTAAATTCTGTGGGTTCCCTACCAGACTCTATTTCTGACAATTGACAGCCGGGCTCGTAGAATGTTAACCTTCGTTTGTTACTTCATTTTTTTCTCACCCCTTGGTAAGATGCCTACTCGCTTATTCATATCTACCACAGACAAGTTTCCCTCGAAATCAGCTGTTTTCATATAACCATAGTGATCGGACCATTGTTTATCCTCCACGATTTAAAGGGGGCGTCTTACTCCCAAGAAACATGCACCTGAAGACTAAAATGGTACCTTGAGCTTACCGGTATGCCCTTACAGCAACATCAGACTTACCATTAAAAATCTTCACAGCTAGTTATTTCCAAGAATGAAAAGGATTCGAAACGAGACGCTGACTCCATAAAACTGAAAGTTCATTGACTCTAATACAAGTTGTTCACTTTTATTTCGGTTTGTTATTACTTTTCTGAAGAAACCATTGCTTCTATCGATCTTCGAGATGCTGCGGTCGCAGGTTCGAATCCTGCCTCGGGCATGGATGTGTGTGATGTTCTTAGGTTAGTTAGGTTTAAGTAGTTCTAAGTTCTAGGGGACTAATGACCACAGCAGTTGAGTCCCATAGTGCTCAGAGCCATTTGATCTTCGAGAACGAGTCGCTTCTAATATTGATGAGTTCTCAATATCGTCCACGAACACAGCAACATTTCATGAATTTCTCGAAATTCTCACGTCATGAGGTCATGTATCGTCCAAACACGTCTCACTTTCAGCCACGACTCCCCATTTTTCATTTCCTTCCACGCCACTCGTAATGGTTGTCACCAAACCGAGGTCCTCTATCACAGGCGGATCCCCTGGAGGCAGTGCTGTTGCCTTAGGTCGCTACGTGTAAGGGACAAAGAGTAACCATATCTGTAGCCTGACATTCCCCAATATTAATGTTTTCAAAATTTATTTTGGAAAAAACGTAAAAACAATCTCCTCATGGGGGTGGAATGGAAGAATACTCCTCCTCCCCCAATTATGAAGAATTTACTGCAATAATAGACTCAGGATAAATAGCCTTGAAAACATTAACAAGAAAATACCATTCATACCTACTAAATTCTGATTCAAATGGTTCAAAATGGATCAAATGGCTCTGAGCACTATGGGACTTAACATCTAGGGTCATCAGTCCCCTAGGACTTAGAACTACTTAAACCTAACTAACCTCAGAACAGCACACAACACCCAGTCATCACGAGGCAGAGAAAAATCCCTCACCCCGCTGGGAATCGAACCTGAGAAACCGGGCGTGGGATGCGAGAACGCTACCGCACGACTGCGAGCTGCGGACACTAAATTCTGAAAAACGTTTTACAAATCTACACGAAAAGTATTTGAAGAAAACCACAAAAATGTTTAGCTGTCAGTTTCAAAACATTTGAAAACGTAATTCATTTCACATAAATTAAAACCAGAAAAAGAACAAATCATAATAGTACAAAGAATTCACAGTTAAATACATTCACATTTATCACAAACAATATCCAGTGTATATGCTACTTTAGATAGCGGATTAGGTAAATTATTCAGATATATGAATAATATTTACAAACACAAATGGAAGAAATTACATGCGTGTGGGAACTCTAGTATCAAAATTTATTTTCTTCAGAAATGTAAAATAATTTGCTCACTTTGTAGTCATTATTGCTAGCTACTTAAATAGTTAAACTATCAAATTGCACATTAATGAAAATTATAGACAGATTATTCATAGAAATTAGAAACAGTTTGTGGGCCGAACACAGGGCTCACAACCCGAACTACACGCCACTGTTAAGCACTAATAAAGGGCTGGGTCCCTTACTTCGATTACACATAATTCATTAAGGTTACTCCAACACATTTACTTTAAATAACATATATGAAGTTACTTTTGAATCTGTCTGACATTAAACAGAAATAAAAAACAATTTCAATATAAGCTGATTTAGTGAGTGAAGCGCGAGTTAAGTCAATAACCAGATAAACTAAACAATTGTCCGTAATTCAAAAGAAAGAGTCAAACAAAATTGAATCAATACACCCCACTGACAAATATCCAAAAAACCTTACAACACTACTCAAAAGAATACACTGAAGCGGGGAGCAGACATTCACCTGACAGAACACTCCAAAATGAGTTCATTAACACAGATGCGTGCCCCAGAAAACTGCATGTAAACACACTTCGTTTGATGAATAACAAATACTCATTAACATTACGCCACTCCTGTTTGAATTGAAGTGTCTCAAAGAAACAGGCGCTTATTCTGAAAAAACAATTTTTTAATATGTTTAAATTACAGCATTAAGGAATTCCAAAAGATGTCCAATCGAATCCCCCCCCCCCTCCTTTTCAGTTGAGGCACAAATCTTTCACCTTTCTAGGCGGAGGCTGAGCCAGAAACAGAATGCCACAAAAACACAGTTGTGAAATCTTACAGGACACCCGGAAGCAGTAACAGACAAGGGGTCGGCACCCGCATATAACACAGGCTAAGAGTCAGGCTGGGAGCATATCCTACGAGAACTTGTTCACATTATGCTCACCGCAAGCTGTAGACATCCGCTTGCGGTGGCTCCCAGAAGGACGAAGCAACCAACAGGCCAACACCAACTCCGGACTCCCCTCTCACTGCGAGGCTTGGCACAGTTTATATGAAATGCCTTCCAGGCAACCAGTAACCGCTGCAGGAGTTTCACGATTAGCAAACAGCCCCAGCGTAACAGACATCACACGTGTGCTTACGCCCGAGCCACAACACCGCCAGTCCCACCGGCCGCCCCAAACCGACTGCCTCTCGCCGACCCGATCGCCCCAGCCGAAAACGCAAAGATGTCAACGCCCGGGGACGCGCCAAAGATAACAAGCCGATCACTGATGATCGACCAGCGATCTGGCTCAGTTTGTGTCTCAAAATCTTAAATTTGCCAAAAGTATGATTTAGCTTAATATCGCACTCATTTTTATTTTATTTTATATATTTATTTTCAGTCAGTTAAAGGTTATTGTTCTTTGCTGTATACAACTGAATTAAACAACTAGGTTAGTAAATGTGTTTATATATATTGCCGGCCGAGGGGCCGTGCGGTTCTAGGCGCTACAGCCTGGAACCGCGCCACCGCTACGGTCGCAGGTTCGAATCCTGCCTCGGGCATGGATGTTTGTGATGTCCTTGTGTTAGTTAAGTTTAAGTAGTTCTAAGTTCTAGGGGACTGATGACCTAAGATGTTAAGTCCCATAGTGCTCAGAGCCATTTGAACGATATATATATCGTTTTCCACATCACCATCCATCTTTCCACTTATCACCACGCACGGTATTTAACTGACTCACGGCGATCCCAAACACGCTTTAGAACACGGTGTACTTTGCGACGACATCGTGCTGATGTACGCACCTAATGGATGTGGCTAGGCAGCTACCAACTGCACTCTGCCTAGCTGTCCAGGCGTTGCAGCCGTCTCGCCCCAGGGTCTCCACCAAACGCCGATTACGATCTCCGTCGAAGCCCGCCGAACAATGTCCGCTGGATAGCCGGAAGCTACCTCTGCTCTCTCTTATTAATGTTGTCGCACTGCTGTTGCCCCCTGTCGACGACTATGCAACTAGATGCACTCGTGCCCTTCCGAGCACAGCTGAAGACGTCCAAACTAGCTGCTACTGTGCTAACGCCATCTTGCAGTCTGTAATTATGGCTACCCCTAGTGCCAACTCGTGGTACTACGGCGTTGGAGGTCTCGGAGCACCTCCAAGTCACACCGAGTTGTCTGTTTCACTGCCTCTCATAGTATGGTTGTAATGCTTTGCCGTCATAATAGTATTTGTGACGCTATTGCTCCCTGTTGCGACTAACAGGACTACTGACTGTTGCTGGCAATGAGAGACTTGTAACAAATGAGAAGCACCATGCATCACATCAATGTTCCTGGCTGTCACAAGCTAAACAGTGCATCACGCTCTAGTACACGTCTGCGAAACATTAGACCACATCGTCAACTAATCTGTCACAGTGGATTTGGAAAAAATTAACTGCCGTAACTGCTCTGACTTTCGGCGTCCAGCCACAACTATTTCAATTTTATGTGATAAATAGTACTTCACAGAGTATAATAAGAATTTCAAACAAATGGACGCATTACATAATTCCTCACATCTCTAGTTGTCAGATATAGCTTCAATGCCATGATATCGTATAATGTTCCCCACATACTAACTTCCATGGAACTTCCCACTGCGATATTCATCCAATTCCAATATGTTAGGGTGCCTTAATCTGACCACATTATAGGACCGTTATGCAGTGCGTGAAATTTCTTTATTTCTTGTTCGCACTTCTTAGTTTGAAGGTGGGTTCTTATCAATGCAAGGTCCCCAGCTCGACATACGATCGGGCGCACCATTTTATGCACTATTTCTTGCTTTCTTAAGCTTTCTTGAGAAGGGTCTCTCACATTCTTTCCAGTTTCTTCTGCCATGTTACGTTTCCAGCTAACTTGTTCATAAGAACTTATCTTATCGAACACTCTGGTGTTACATCCACTAAAATTTCCACCAAGCATGTACAGTACATTTCGGCGTTACAAGACTTATTATATCCTCAAAATTGTTCGTCCACTGTGCCCACTTACTATTTTGGTTATGATAGTAGGCCCGAGGGCATGTAGCTTTACTGTATGATTAAATGATGATAGCGTCTTCTGGGGTATAATATTCCGGAGGTAAAATAGTCCCCCATTCGTATCTCTGGGCGGAGACTACTCAAGAGGACGTAGTTATCAGGAGAAAGAAAACTAGCGTTCTACGGATCGGAGCGTGGAATGTCAGATCCCTCAATAGGGCAGGTAGGTTGGAAAATTTAAGAAGGGAAATGCATAGGTTAAAGTTAGATATAGTGGGAATTGGTGAAGTTCGGTGGCAGGAGGAACGAGACTTTTGGTCAGGTGAAAACAGGGTTATTAATACAAAATCAAATAGGGTTAATGCAGAAGAAGCATTAATAATGAATAGGAAAATAGGAGTGCGGGTAAGCTACTACAAACAGCATAGTGAACGGAGTATTGTGGCCACGATAGACACGAATCCCACGCCTACTACAGTAGTATAAGTTTATATACCAACTAGCTCTGCAGATGATGGAGAAATTGATGAAATGTATGATGAGATAAAAGAAATTATTCAGGTAGTCAAAGGAATGAAAATTTAATAGTCATGGGTGACTGGAATTCGATATTAGGAAAAGGAAGAGAAGGAAACATAGTAGTTGAATATGAATTGGGGCTAAGAAATGAAAGAGAAAGCCGCCTGGTAAAATTTTGCACAGAGCATAACTTAATCATAGCCCACACTTGGTTCAAGAATCATGAAAGAAGGTTGTATACATGGAAGAACCCTGGAGATACTACAAGGTTTCAGATAGATTATATAATGGTAAGACAGAGATTTAGAAACCAGGTTTTAAATTGTAGGACATTTCCAGGGGCATATGTGGACTCTGACCCCAATCAATTGGTTATGAACTGTAGATTAAAACGGAGGAAACTGGAAAAAGGTGGGAATTCAAAGAAAATGGGAACTGGATAAACTGAAAGAACCAGAGGTCGCACAGAGTTTCAGGGAGAGCATAAGGGAACAACTGACAGGAATGGAGGAAAGAAATACAGTAGAAGAATAATGGGTAGCTTTGAGGGATTAAATTGTGAAGGCAGCGGAGGATCAAGTAGGTAAAAAGACGAAGGCTAGTAGAAATCCATGGGTAATAGAAGAGATACTGAATGTAATTGATGAAAGAAGAAAATACCAAAACGCTACAAATGTAGCAGGCAAAAACGAATACAAACGACTCAAAAATGATATCGACAGGAATTTCAAAATGGCTAAGCAGAGATGGCTAGAGGACAAATGTAAGGATGTAGAGGCATATCTCACTAGGGGAGAGATAGATACTGCCTACAGGAAAATTAAAGAGACCTTTGGTAAAAAGAGAACCACTTGTATGAATATTAAGAGCTCAGATGGAAACCCAGTTCTAAGCAAAGAAGGAAAGCAGAAAGGTGGAAGGAGTATATAGAGGGTCTATACAAGGGCGATGTACTTGAGGACAACATTATGGAAGTGGAAGAGGATGTAGATGAAGATGAAATGGGAGATACGATACAGCGTGAAGAGTTCGACAGTGCACTGAAAGACATAAGTCGAAACAAGACCCCGGGAGTAGACAACATTCCATTGGAACTACTGACGGCCTTGGGAGAGCCAGTCCTGACATAACTCGACCATCTGGTGAGCAAGATGCATGAGACAGGCGAAATTCCATCACACTTCAAGAAGAATGTAATAATTCCAATCCCAAATATAGCAAGTGTTGGCAGACGTGAAAATTACCGAACCATCAGTTTAATAAGTCACAACTGCAAAATACTAACTCGGATCTTTACAGACTAATGGAAAAAATGGCATAAGCCGACCTCGGCGAAGATCAGTCTGGATTCCGGAGGAACGTTGGAACACGTGATGCAATACTGACCCTACGAGTTATCTTAGAAGAAAATTTAAGGAAAGGTAAACCTACTTTTCTTGCATTTGTAGACTTAGAGAAAGCTTTCGACAATGTTGACTGGAATACTGTCTTTCAAATTCTGATGGCGGCACGGGTAAAATACAGGGAACGAAAGGCTATTTACAATTTGTACAGAAAACAGATGGCAGTTATAACAGTCGAGGGACATAAAAGGGAAGCAGTGGTTAGGAAGGGAGTGAGACAGGGTTGCAGCCTATCCGTGATGCTAGTCAATCTCTATATATTGAGAAAGCAGTAAAGGAAACAAAAGAAAACTTCGGAGTAGGTATTAAAATCCATGGAGAAGAAATAAAAAAATTCGAGGTTCGCTGATGACATTGTAATTCTGTCAGAGACAGCAAAGGACATGGAAGAGCAGTTGAACGGAATGGACAGTGTCTTGAAAGGAGGGTATAAGACGAACATCAATAAAAGCAAAACGAGGATAATGGAATGTAGTCGAATTAAGTCGGGTGATGCTGAGGAAATTAGATTAGGAAATGACACCATTAAACTAGTAAATGAGTTTTGCTATTTGGGGAGAAAAATAACTGATAATAGTCGAAGTGGAGACGATACAAAATGTAGACTGGCAATGTCAAGGAAAGCGTCTCTGATGTAGATAAATATGTTAACATCGAGTATTGATTTAGGTGTCAGGATGTCGTTTCTGAAAGTATTTGTATGGAGTGTAGCCATGTATGGAAGTGAAACATGGAGAATAAATAGTTTGGACAAGAAGAGAATAGGAGCTTTCGAAATGTGGTGCTACAGAAGAATGCTGAAAATTAGATGGTTAGATCACATAACTAATGAGGAGATATTGAACAGAATTGGGGAGAAGAGGAGTTTGTGGCACAACTTGGCTAGAAGAAGGGATCGGTTGGTAGGACATGTTCTGAGGCATCAAGAGATCACCAATTTAGTAATGGAGGGCAGGGTGGAGGGTAAAAATCGTAGAGGGATACCAAGAGATGAATACAATAAGCTGATTCAGAAGGATGTAGGCTGCAGTAGGTACTGGGAGATGAAGAAGCTTGCACAGGATAGAGCAGCATGGAGAGGTGCATCAAACCAGTCTCAAGACTGAAGACCACAACAACAACAACAACAACAACAACAACAGTAGGCCCTACGTAGATTATTAATCTTTTTCAAAACCCTTTCATTGGGTGTAGTTGCTCTATGCCTGGATATAAATACAGGCTCTATATTGTGTTGTTTCAGAGCATTTATCCTAATTTTACTGGTAAATTGGCTCCCTTGGTCACGCCTTATCTTCTTTGGCACACACACATTTTTAAATTAATGGTTTAGCGCTTTTGCGTCATTTGGATTTACTAAGCGGATGTGGCTTCAGATGGTGGTAACATTACTCAGTCGTTACTAACAAGTACACTGTGTGATTAAAAGTATCCGGACACCCATAAAACATACTTCTTCATATTAGGAGCACCGTGCTGCCACCTACTGCCAAGTCCTCAATGTCAGCGACCTCAGTAGTCACTAGATATCATGAGAGAGGTGAATGGGGCGCTCCGTAGAACGCACGGATTTCGAACGTGGTCAGGTGATTGGGTGTTACTTGTGTCATACGTCTGTACGTGAGATTTCCACATTCCTAAACAACGCTAAGTCCACTGTTTCTGATGTGTCAGTGAAGTGGAAAGACGCAGGGGCACGTACAGCACAAAAGCGTACAGGCCGCCCTCGTCTGTTGACTGACAAGTGACTGCCGACAGTTGAAGAGGGTCGTTCAAATGGCTCTGAGCACTATGCGACTTAACTTCTGAGGTCACCAGTCGCCTAGATCTTAGAACTACTTAAACCTAACTAACCTAAAGATATCACACACATCCATGCCCGAGGCAGGATTCGAACTTGCGATCGTAGCGGTCGCTCGGCTCCAGACTGTAGCGCCTAGAACCATACGGCGACTCCGGCCGGTGAAGACGGTCATAATATGTAATAGGCAGACTTCTATCCAGATCATCACACAGGAATTCCGAGTTGTATCAGGGACCACTGCAAGTACTATCTTCAATTTTGGGTCTCCATTTTGCTCTCTTCTAATATACCGTAGCTATGATTTTGTGTTTTTTTCCTTGTGACACGCCCTTTATTAAACACATAGTCGTATTTTCTATCCTTAACTCGCGTGCCACTTTGTCCAGTCCTATTGGGAATCCTAAATATGCATCTGGAACTACTTGTCCGTTTCCTGCAGCGTATCAAATCTTTCCAACGCTGACGTCCGTCTAGTTAACCTTCCACGTCTCAATTAACTTGTCATTAAAAATGGTAGCTTTGTGGTCAGTCACTACGGTTGATTTTAGTTCGGCCAATCAGTATTTAAATTTTTCAAATCCAAATAGTACAGCTGACCCCTCTCCTTCCAGTACTGAGTACTTCTTTTCATTACTACTTAACATTCTGTTATCGAAGGCAGTAGTCTCTGTTATCTCCTAACCATTTTCTTATTCCTTCTAATACAACTGAAATCCCAAACCATAATCCTATGCGTAACATGATAAAGAGAACATTTTGCTCTGTTCCGCATGAACCAATATAGAAGCATTATATAGCCACTTTTTTTTATTTTCTTAAATTCATTAGTACACGTGTCAGATAATGACCAGTCAATAATCTCCTTCAGTAGCTCGTGCAGTAATCCACTGTTCAGTATTTTATTATCTAGAAATTGTCGATAAAATCCACAAAGTCCGAGGAATCTTTGCAATTGTTTTCTATTCCTTGGTAACGGAAATTCCTTAATTGCTTTTATTTTGTCTGGATTATGCTTTATCTCATTGGATTCAATCGCTTGCTCTAAAACTGTAGTTCTTCCCTTCTAAGTTATGATTTCTGAAAATTTAAAACAGCTCCTGCTGTTGCACATCTCTCAGATACTTCCCTAAACGTATCTATATGTTCGTTTCTGCCTTTGCTGACTCTTAGCAAATCGCCAGCAGACACAGTTACTTTCTTCAGTATTTCTTCACCCAGTACCCTCTCCAATGTCCGTATCAACGTCGACACGGACAGGTTCAATCCGAAACGTAACAGTTTGTACTGGTAACGACACCCTTCATATAAAAATGCTGCAAACGGCCTTCATTCAGGGCTCAGCACAACTTAGTGATAACCTGACTTCAGACTCCCATTTGTAAAAATTCTTCTCCCTTTAAAGCTCTCGCATATCTACAGGCCGGTCTCTTTCAGGTTCGAATACCTTATTGCTTGTCTAGCATCAAAAACCAAGAGAACCTTCTCGTTCCTTTTAACGACCACCATCAAAAGGCTGTCAAATTGACTCCTGGTCCGGCCGGTTACTCTGCATGACAACATCTCTTGGAGCTCCTTTTCGATGTCTTCCTTCTTTGCTTGAGGTATTCTATATGGAGGCACAAAATATGATTTGTGTAGTTTTGTCTTGATCCGAAAAGGCAGTCCTTATGATCCCTGGTTGTTGACTGAATACCTCTTCATGTTTTCCAATCAACTTGAACAGTTCTTCTGCTTCTCTGGGTACCGACTTGGCAATGCCCTCGATTACCGAATGCACTTCTTTTGGATTAAGTTTGCGCTGTTCTTGTGATTCCTCTACATTTTTAGTGTTTTGACCTCTTAACCCCTCGACACATCTGTATCACATCCTTCCGTTTCAATTATTTGGTGGTTTCGCTAAAATTTCCTGACGACTGCCGTAGTTTCTGTAAACAGAACTTGCTTGAGACCACCATCATCTCTTACTCTCATCTCATTCACTCCGTAATCTACTTTCACTCCCTGCTCGGTGAGCCTATCTGATCCAATAAAAACACCTCCTATCACACAGGTAGCGCCACGGCATCCACTAGACACGTTTCTCCTTCTATTTCAACTTCTAACATGAACTGACAGCTAATTGGTTTTCCAGCTTCTGCCACAGGTCCTTTAATATTGACGCAAACTTGATATTTCTGCATTCTCTGCGAATAACGCTTTGTAAACGTTGTTGGCAACTGCGCACAGGTGGATCCCAAGGTCAGTCAGCGTCCTTGTTTTTCTTCCACAGACTTTTGTTTTTGTAGCCGGTACCACTACTACCCTATCATCAGCGAGTTCGTCTTCTTTTATCCAATCTCCTTGGTCATCTCTTAATCGGTCTTTTCTTGTTATAAAAACCTTGCCAGTCTCATTCACATGCACAAACTACTTTATATGGATCTTTTTTTTTAGGTTGATGTGACTTTAGCCCCAATACATTTTTTCATAGACCCTCGCACATTCGAGAGTCGTAAGTTTTAAATACGTGGATATAAGTGTCGGGAATGGCATTATCCGGTTTAAATAGTATCTTTAATCCTTTGACTGTAAGCAGACATCGACCTTTATCGTTTTTATTTGTCCGTTTCATAGCTTGCCTAAATTTCTTACAAGTTCTTTTATCCTTCTGTATTCGGTGAAGCACCTGAAGATGCAAATTTAATTTGCGAAACCGGTCGTGTTCTCCAGTAATGGGATATGACGGTCGCAGTGGTCTTCTTTATTCAAATCATTCATTCACAAGGTAATATCGCGGCACCGCCTCGTCCGTTTCAGGTCACGCCACACCTGAAACTATAGCCCGTTTTACGTCTGATTAGCTGAAAAGGTACTACTCCGCTCTCTCTCTCTCTTCCAAGTATCGCATTCATTCCCACGTGTGTTACGCTCATCTTCCTCCCGTCTGCTGTATCTCCGCTCCTGATAGCCTCCGTACCCGTACCCACCTCGCACTCTGCAGAGCGACCTCCAAACTGCGTTACTCTTTCCGGCTGTCACCCGACATTGGCGAAACTTTCTCTAAACGCTACGCCTTGTCTTTGTAATCTCTCCAGTTGGGCGAACATCGTCCTTACTCGATCGACGGACTCAATGATGGTTCCTAATAAGTTGTTTTTCCGTAATCTTTGATCGACCCACCTAACAAAACTGCTGTTTCCTCGTACGGAGTATTTGCGTACTGGTTCCTTTCAGGTTCCTTTTCAAAAAGTTCCGATCTCCTGTTTAAATATCGGTTGCAAATAGATATTAGTATACGATACGGTTTGCTTTGCCACCAGTATTTATCCAGAAACAGTTCCTCAAAATCTCGGTGTGAAATTCATTCTTCTTGTAGTCTCGTTCTCCAGTTATAGGCTTCGTCGACCATCTGATTCGCCAAACACGCGATTTTCGTTTTATAGTCCCAACTTACAGGTAACAGGCCACGAAAAGTTCTAATGAAAGCTACGGAGCACAGTTTCCTCTTGGGTTAAATCTGCTGAATTTACAACCCGTGGATCATTTTTAATCATTATTGTTGTTGCTCAGAAAGAGCTCTCAATTTCAGCTTCAATTTACTTTTCACTACCTGATCTACCCCCAGCTTTACAGTTTGTTATTCCCCATTATACAGCTTGGCTGATTGTTTCTATATTTTTCTCAACTTCATGAATCCTTTTGGCTGTCTTCTCTTGTCATTGTGAGGTATAATTTGCGAGAAGTGCCACCGCTATCACACTATCCTCTAATACAGTTTGCTTTTCACAAATTTCGTCGACTTCAGTTTTTTGCAAATTCACCTGCCGCGTTAATTTCCAATTCACCACCGACTGTTCCTCTTTCATGTATTCTATTTTTTCCTATATGTCCTTCTTCCATTTTATTACTAAGTTGTTAATGGTTTGCTCATGCATCTCCAATTTTTCCTCTAATTTTCCAAAATTTTCCTTACATGGCACCGACGCCCCTGATCACTGCAGTCCCTTTAAAATTTTCCTTCATGATAGCCATGATTTGTTTGCTAATAACTTCCTAATCTACTCTTCTTATTGGTGTTTCTATCACTGTATTACAGCTTTCTCCATTTTTAACTACAATTTCCTTCTCTACGCTGTTTTCCGTTAATGGTGTGTTCTGACCGCTGCATTCTCAAGGACTTATTTTCCTCCTGAGTTCGACTTTCAGTGAATGACTGGTCTGAAATACTGTCCCTTCATAAAATCCACTCTCCTCATCTACTTTTCTCCTTTCAGCTTTGTCTACGGGATCGCACGGTTCCATTTTAATCAAAATTCGCTTAAAAAAGGCTGAACAATGAAAGCCTGTATTTCTGATAATACTGAAAAATACTACACGCACTTATCTTCACACGCCTTCCTACTTTAACCTTATTTCCTAGCTCAATGTACTGGGGTTAGTTCCTTTCCTAATTTTCCAAAGAATAGTTAGTGACCTAGGCACTGGCTACACCTTTTATTCTTCAGCCTTCGGCTGCTGCTTGCTGTGGCTCCTCTGGTTCCCGTGGTCCGCTACACGTGACGACGTGGTATCTGCTTGCTGTATCCACCTTGTTCGGCGCGTCTTTAGACGTTCATTGTATTTTCTCTGTCTGCACTCACAATTCGTGTTCATTATTTCCTCCGAAGATAACTACGGAACCGGAAAGCCCTTATCGTGTCTCCAACAGTAAGAAACATACTCCTTTATTCGTATCTATCACGGCCAAGTTCCTCTCTAAAACCAACTATATTCATATAATCACGGCGGTCGGACGCTGCACAGATTAGAATGGGCACCTAATTCCTATGGAACATGCACCTGAAGACTAATAATTAAACCGTGTGCCTACCAATACATGCCCTGTCAATATCATCACACTTGCCATTAAAAATCCTTACACCCAGTTATTTCGAACAGCTATGAAAAGGATTCAAAAGGGGACACTGACTTCATAGAACTGAAAGGTTTATTGTCTCTAGAACATTGCATAGTTGACTTTCCTAACGTTTCTACGCACACATGCTGACGTTCACCCTTATTTCGGCTTGTTATTACTTTTCTGAGGTAACCATTGCTTCTACTGATGTTTGCTGCCGACTCACTTCTAATATTGATGAGTTCCGAATCTTGACCATGAAAGCTGCAACATTAACGGATTTATCGAACTTTTCACGGCACGCGGCCACGTATCGTCCAACCACGTCTAACATGCAGCCACGATTACCCACTGCTCACTTCTTTCCGTGCCGCCCGTAGCTTTTGGCGATGAACCGAGCTTCTCTTTCACGCGGGTTCTTCCCCTAGTGGCAGTGCAACTACGCTAGGCCGCTACGTTTTCAGGTACAGATATTGATACCCAAAGAATAGGGCAGAATAGGGGAATATTACTGTTTAAAATTACGCTCGTGATGTCGAGCTGTGAGTGTATACTTCACTGTTATAAATTATAAATCATTTCTAAAACAGCAACATAAAAATATAAAACAATCAGACCAAATGCACGTACTGGCATTCTCCGATCCACGCTGATGATGCAACTAGGTGTTGCTCCATGTATTTTTAATACGGAGAAACATATTAATAGGAACATGTGATCACTGAAAATTGAGAAGAATATTAAAGAGTGTTGTTCTTTTTCATAAACAAACGTTGCAATTAAGTTTTATTTTTAAAAATCAGCTGAAAGAGTAGCAGAGTTGAAAGTTATTTCAAAAGTAGTGAGCAGTTATGATTATTTCTAAATCCTCTCAGTCACTCTTACTGGCTGAGATATATTCATACAAGTTATTACTTTACGTAATATATACTAAATCAGAGAAAATTTAGGCATGTCTTCAAAGAAACTGCTCTAAACTTGTTGTCAGCAATGCATTTTCTTTTTCTAAGGCCCCTCATTGCCACGGCGTAGGTGCAATTTCGTAGGTTGGCACTACTACACCGACACCGACGACAGAGCCCTCTAGCCGGCGCTGTTCAGCTCTACGAGCGCCGCTGCACATTCTGCCCATTTTGTTCAAGAGCAGACGGCCGTGACACTTCGCTTCATTTAGAGACTTAGCACTACTTACGACGGGTCTAATTCTTCGAACCAAAGTGCTCATCTGTACAAAGTTATGTATGCCTCTGTATATACTCATGCACCACTAAACCACTTTTACTTCTTCGTGTTTTACCTCACCTGCCCCTACTCGCTTCCTACATTCGGGCTACCCTTCAGTTTACAGAAGCAGACCCACGCGCCGCTTACCAGACGGGATACAAAATTTTAGGTGTGTAAGTCAGAATCTCTGGCTTTTGGTTCTACCTTTGATTTCTATGCCTTCGTGTCACTAGTGGAAGAAAGTGGCATCAGGTTTTTGGGATCTTGGGGTTCGTTTGATCCTCTGGTTTCTTGGATTGCTTCTTCAATGGACTTCGTACTTCGGGAATCTGAGGGTGGAACCCATGTGTCACCATTCTCAATTACTGGAACAGACACATTTTGTCTGTCTACAAATATGTCTGCAGCGCAAAAGTTATCAGTGAGGAGGTGAGGTGACCGTAGTGTTTGCATCATTTTTACATAATGTACAGGTACAGGGCAGTAGAGTTGTGTGACTGTTGTGGTTGTCCAGTATCAGCATCGCAGGACTTGATGCTTGCTTTGAAGTGATGGATGAAGTGCTTCAACCGAATAGAGAACGATTTTTGTTAGTCCAACTTGCCAGTAAGGATTCGTACATAGCACAAAGTGGGCCATAATTTTTGGCAATGGGGATCATCCTTTCCTGGGGATACGTGAACACTGGAATAATACACATTACAGTCACCAACTTTCCTGTCACCCAGCTGGTAACTGAGGCGACGCTTTCCTGTCTATAGTGGCAGCTCTTGTTCCGGGGTCTTGTACCATTCTGATATTAGTTTGTTCTGTATTATAGATGCGATCTGGAGTGTAATCGGGTGCAGAAAATACTTTTCCCATGTTTGCAAAATATTTCTCCACATCGACGCGGTTGAATCCAGTGATTCTGTAAATACTAATGGGTTCCGGTTTTCTAGTGCTTATGGTTGGATTTCATCTCAAAAAGCCATGATATCAAACCTTCTCCACAAAACGTTCA
Organism: Schistocerca gregaria; assembly: GCF_023897955.1. Lineage (NCBI taxonomy): Eukaryota > Metazoa > Arthropoda > Insecta > Orthoptera > Acrididae > Schistocerca > Schistocerca gregaria. Next base: position 167,642,811 of record NC_064926.1, on the reverse strand, counting down.
TTTTGAGAAAACCTGTGTGTAAATTTTTTCTACGGGTAAATACTTCTTGTTCTTGAATGAAAGTGCCATTAGGTCTCAGATGAGACTCAACAGCTTTATTTTTCTTCCTACGTTCTTGTAGAGTGATAAATGGGATATAGAGCAATCTGTGTGCAGCGCTAATGAAACTGCTTTCGACAATAAAATTCAACACATTTTTAAGGGCTTCTTCGGACCAACTTCCCCGACTGGTGGTTGTTTTACATGTTCTTGACATCTGCAACAGGACCTGTGTGGGTAATTAAAATAAGGGTTGGTTTCATTTCTATTTAAAATAAACACTTTACTAGGCGTGGGCGAGCACCACTATTCTATTGTTTTTGGTCCATTGATACCTACCGTTGCTACCCATTGTGCTAAGTTTAGGAACATCTACATCTACATGACTACTCTGCAATTCACATTTAAGTGCTTGGCAGAGGGTTCATCGAACCACAATCATACTATCTCTCTACTATTCCACTCCCGAACAGCGAGCGGGAAAAACGAACACCTAAACCTTTCTGTTCGAGCTCTGATTTCTCTTATTTTATTTTGATGATCATTCCTACCTATGTAGGTTGGGCTCAACAAAATATTTTCGCATTCGGAAGAGAAAGTTGGTGACTGAAATTTCGTAAAAAGGTCTCGCCGCGACGAAAAACGTCTATGCTGTAATGACTTCCATCCCAACTCGTGTATCATATCTGCCACACTCTCTCCCCTATAACGCGATAATACAAAACGAGCTGCCCTTCTTTGCACCCTCTCGATGTCCTCCGTCAATCCCACCTGGTAAGGATCCCACACCGCGCAGCAATATTCTAACAGAGGACGAACGAGTGTAGTGTAAGCTGTCTCTTTAGTGGACTTGTTGCATCTTCTAAGTGTAATGCCAATGAAACGCAACCTTTGGCTCGCCTTCCCGACAATATTATCTATGTGGTCCTTCCAACTGAAGTTGTTTGTAATTTTAACACCCAGGTACTTAGTTGAATTGACAGCCTTGAGAATTGTACTATTTATCGAGTAATCGAATTCCAACGGATTTCTTTTGGAACTCATGTGGATCATCTCACACTTTTCGTTATTTAGCGTCAACTGCCACCTGACACACCATACAGCAATCTTTTCTAAATCGCTTTGCAGCTGATACTGGTCTTCGGATGACCTTACTAGACGGTAAATTACAGCATCATCTGCGAACAACCTAAGAGAACTGCTCAGATTGTCACCCAGGTCATTTATATAGATCAGGAACAGTAGAGGTCCCAGGACGCTTCCCTGGGGAACACCTGATATCACTTCAGTTTTACTCGATGATTTGCCGTCTATTACTACGAACTGCGACCTTCCTGACAGGAAATCACGAATCCAGTCGCACAACTGAGACGATACCCCATAGCTCCGCAGCTTGATTAGAAGTCGCTTGTGAGGAACGGTGTCAAAAGCTTTCCGGAAATCTAGAAATACGGAATCAACTTGAGATCCCCTGTCGATAGCGGCCATTACTTCGTGCGAATAAAGAGCTAGCTGCGTTGCACAAGAGCGATGTTTTCTGAAGCCATGCTGATTACGTGTCAATAGATCGTTCCCTTCGAGGTGATTCATAATGTTTGAATACAGTATATGCTCCAAAACCCTACTGCAAACCGACGTCAATGATATAGGTCTGTAGTTAAATGGATTACTCCTACTACCCTTCTTGAACACTGGTGCGACCTGCGCAATTTTCCAATCTGTAGGTACAGATCTATCGGTGAGCGAGCGGTTGTATATGAGTGCTAAGTAGGGAGCTATAGTATCAGCGCAATCTGAAAGGAACCTAATCGGTATACAATCTGGACCTGAAGACTTGCCCGTATCAAGCGATTTGAGTTGCTTCGCAACCCCTAAGGTCTGAAAAGGATAAAATTATTATCTATCGTACATGCATCATACAGTTAACTAATCCATATGAAATACTAATATTCTTGAAATGTAGTGGAGGAAACTGAGGCAAGTGTAACATAGAGTGATTAGAAAATTAATTAAAATTAGAGCATAACCACATCAAAATATTCCCAAAGCACGACTGCACAACAGCTGACTCAATAGTGGTGTCCTGGAAAAGTTAGTTCATTATACTGCTGTGAAGAACGCAGCACCAAGCAGAGTTATTCCACACGAAAATAACAGCTGAAAATCAACCTACCAGGCCTACGGGCCTGCTGGGGATCCCCTTTCTTCTCCTTAAAAACTGTTGGAATAAATTCTCGGTATTCTGGGATGATGAATATTAATTACAAGGCAACTGTCTTTCAGATTTCACCGGTTGTTTTCTGATAATACACTGACACAAATTAAAAAGCGTTACATGACGAACGTCTTTAACGAACGCTAACAGAATTATACTCCAGAATTTTCATGCCACTGACAGATTTATTAAAATTTCATCCGTAAGTGATCTCATTTGCTGTAGACCGAAAAGCCATTCCTACAAATGACGACGATGTCAATACATGATGGCTGTCGTGTGTTACCGGCGGCCAGAACACACCACCAGGTCTCCACCAACGGCCGCCAGAGACCGCTACCCTTACGCGGAGCCTGCAGAACCGCTACAATAAAGGGCACAGCTACCCCAGGAGCTACTTTGATACGCCGCGCACGTGATAGCAAATACTTCCGGCAGATACGTCTATCAAACCGCCTTGATAGGGCGGTGCTCTACTGGCAAAGGGTGACGTGTATGCGATAGAAGGCAAGGGTCTCTGTGCCAAACTAGAAACCCTTCGCGACACGGTCGCTGGTTTACAAAACATTGGTACCATGACACCCCAGCACTGGGACCGACAACCTGTTCCTCTCACCATCCTTGAGGACTCAGATCCCGACCACGGTTAACGATAGCCTTCTTACGGCCATCGTAAACCACCAATGTTGACATCCAATGATGCTCGTAGTTATGCTACCTCTTGCCTGCAGCCTGAACTTCCACAGTCGGAGGGTGGTATGGGGCTTCAAATCCCACCACCACACCTTCAAAGTGATCTCCAGTGGTGCCTTTGGAATGGCATCATTGTAGAATGGAACAGTTTTTCCGATCACCAACACAGTAAGACCCTGTGCCATCGGCAAAGATGTATTTCAGCCTCGGCAAAAAAAAAAAAAAAAAAAAAAAAAAGACAAAAGAGCAGTTCGATCCATCGCTTGGAAGTATACAGAACTGTCACCCGGCAGCCATGGCCAGACGCTTCTTCTAGCTGGCAGACCTCTTGCAGATGGACTTGGTATAGTCGACGAACATCTTGACATTGTAGCATTGTTGATTGTGATCTCTCCCCTTGATGAGTCGGGTATTTTCTATTATTATTTGTTATTTTATATTTGCGACGATTCGCAGTTGGGATCGACTGTGTTGTTATTTAGAAGATTGTATTATTGTTTCGTTTTGATGAGTCCAATAAATTATAATCGGACTTTTCCACCTTTCTATTCTTCTACCGCAGATACTTCAGTTGCGACGAGTTGGTTTAAGAGTTCCCGCCTTTGCTTGATTGTTGTCCGCTATGGCAAACAGTATTGCAGGTATTGATCAAACCTTAGCGCGAGTCATAGCGCTGCTGGGACGTGTGCAACAAACGAACGAGCTACTTATTCAGCGTTTACAGACGGTGTTCGCCCCCTCCCCAATGAGATGCCTCTGCAGGAGTCCCACCCAGCTCCCTAACTTCTGGGGTTCCGTGCCGTGCCCCTGCGTTTCCCAAGTTCGACAAATCCGTTAACAACTACCTGGCTAGTGTGGAGTAACAATTTATTCCTCATGATGTCACTGTTGGCGTTCAGCGCCGGGCATTTTTTTGTCGCCTATGTGGGCCCGGAAGTTTATCATCTTCTGCAACAGTTGCATCGTGATACAGAACTGATACTCTGTCCTGTGAGACGTTGACTTCTAGCCTACTGGATTACTTAGAATGCCAGGTCCACGGGGCAGCGGCACGTCACAAGTCCTGTTGTCAGAACCTTCCCACGCAGTCATACTGGGAATGAATTGCTACGCTGCACAGTCTCACCCGTAACTGTCGTTTTTCCTGTGGCAACCCACATTGCAAGTAATCTTATGGTTCGGCTCTCATTCGTGATATGATTCTTGTCCATGCCCTGGATTAAACCTTATGGACTGATCTTATAAAGCTGAAAGATGACTCTGTAACTACATGTTTATCTACTATACGCGCTCATGAGCAAGGCCCGCCCTCCAGGACCAGAGCGCCGGTCTCCACCGGCGCCAATAGCAGCCGCAGCGGCAGCAGCTTCAGGAGCAGCAGCAACGACAACGGTTGCCTGTAGTCAATGATTTGCCACACAACAGAGGCAAGACTGCCGCTTCCGGAGGGTCAACTGTTCGGCCTGCGTAGAGCAGGCTCACAAAGCCGAGGTCTGTCAGTCGTCATTGTTGATGGCCATGGACCACACTGCTTTTGACACCTCCTACTCCATGGTGGTTCAGACAGAACTGCTGCTGCCAATTTCCTTCGTGCAGTGATCACTCTGACTGTGTGGGTGGACAATACTCCTCTCCATTTTCAAGTAGCTGCAGGGTCCTCAACCACCATCACTGACGGGGATACCCACTGTCAGTAGGGTTCACTGCCACATCGTCCATTCCATACTTGCCTGAAGAGTTACAGCAATGCCATCATCAGACTACAGGTGTGTTTTTTCGGTTGGGTCTAGTACCTCACTCACGACGTCGCAGCCACCAGATTATTGGGAATGGATTTTTTCTCTTACTGAGCCTCGAGATACCCAACTCGGGTCCGGCTGTCCAATCATTGTTTGCGGACAATCACTTGCATCAGCATCTGGATGACTTCCCTGACGTTTTCTCTGCCGCACCTCTGGGTTCAAAGCCGATATCGAACTACTCCCTTCAGCAGTTCCGAAGTTCTCCAAGGCTTGCTTGATGCCGTTCACATCCTGATCCTGGCTCCGACAGTCGTTGGACTACACACATTGTGGTCCTTGAGAAAACAAACAGATCTCTTTGTGGGGCTTATATGGCCACTGTCAGTGCTCAGTCTTTTATTGACTCCTATCTCATATCCAAGGTTGATGACATCCTGTCCAGGCTGGCCAGCTACAAGGTGTTACCCAAAATTGATCTGAGGGATGCCTACCTCCAGTTGCCCTCAGACAAGTTGTCTAATACTATCTTGGTAATAAATATACCTTTTGGGCCGTTTCATTACAACCACTTCCTGATTGGATCGTCAGTGCTTTGGCCATCTTCCAGCACTATTTGGAGATTGACAATAGACATTCTGGGGATGGCTGTCTACCTTGATGACATCTTAGTCTCTGGCATCTCCAACCCAGACTTAGTTGGAATCTCTTATGCCTCTTCCATGTTCTTCAGGGTGTTGGCCTACATTGCAACAAGGAGAAATGTCTTTCTTTTGTTCCTCAGGTGACGTACCTCAGCCATTTTTTGAGCACTCATGGCATTCACCCAACGCCCCAGTATGTCGAGGCTATTCAGAAGCTGCAGCACCTGAAGGACATCTCCCAGCTCAAGTCAGTCCTGGGTCAACTCAGTAACTACCGCCGTTTTATCCCACACACTGCTGCTCTGGTGGAATCCCTTCACCACCTCCTCCACAATACTGTTACCTGGGACTGGTCGCCGGCTTGTGATGGGTGTTCCACCATCTGAAGTCTTCTTTCCTGACACTGGCTTGCCTTCTCCCTTAAGACCCCACTAAGCCTTTCACCTAGGCTGCCAATGCCAACGCATCGGGCTATAGCGTGGGGGCCATCTTGTCTCACATCATCAATGAAGCTGTAAACCCGATGGCCTTCATCTCCAAAATGCTATCCCTGGCTCAATGTAACTACAGTCAAATTGATTGAGAATGAGGCCTGGCAATCATCTCTGGGTATAAGAAATTCCACAATTTCATCTACGGCTGTGGCTTCACCTTATACACTGATCGCAAACCTGTGGTCTCGTTATTCAGCACTACATCCGCCATCCCCTTGAGGATTCCTCGTCACCTCCAGTGTCCGGGACCTTGTTCCTTGCAGGATATTCCTATGACATCTGTTTTCGGGCCATAGCTCTCCATGACAATACCGATCTTCTCTCTTGGCTCCCTGTAGTTGGTTATGCTGGGTTTTACGCTGACCCAGTTGCCTATTTCCACCTGGATGACTCTGCTGCCAAGGCAGTGGCTGATTTGCCACTGGGTATCAAGATAGTTGCACATTGCAAAGCAGATGACCTGACCTTCCAGGTGCAGATGCACCATGCTCAGCATGAGAGGCCATCTGACTGTCATCAGCGGCCACACCTGGAGGTCTGGGCCTGCTGGCACAGCCACTGGGACCTGTCTCTCAGGGATGGGGTACTCCTGATCTAGGGTGATAATGATCATTGGAAGTTTTGGCTGCTGCTCTCCCTCCACCAGCAGGCCTTAGAGCTCCTCCACGTAGGTCATTGGGGGATTGTCCTGACGAAATATCTTACTTGCCAGCATGTCTAGTGGAGGTAGACGGACGCCACCATCAGTCGCATGATGGTGTCAAGTCCCTCTTGTCAACTGCACCAGTTGGAACTCCCTCGATGCATGTTCCTGTGGCCTCCTCCTTCTTCTTCGAGGCCCTGTTTGCACTTGGATTTAGCAGGCCCTTTCTTTGGCTCCTCCTGGTTTACCCTTGTGGACGCTACTACTCTATTTCCTTATGTCTTCCGGTTGTCCTCCACAACATCTGCCCTTATCATCCCAGATCTTTCCCGTGTTTGCGCCATTGAGGGCATTCCTGAGACATTGGTGACAATGGCCCTCAATTTACATCTGCTAACCTTACCTCCTTCTGCATCAACCTGGGCATCCAGTTGATCCACACCACTTCCTTTTATCATGCATTTAACAGATTATCTGAACATTTTGTCCATCCATGAAAGTCCAGATGTCGAAATTACTTCCCCAACACTCCCTGGACGATGCCATTACCATCTTTCTTTTCTTCTACCAGTCCACTGTTCAGGATTGGTCATCCCCACATGAAAAACTTCACAGCCATCATTATCTCTCCCCCTTGTCTCTTCTGTTTCTGCCTTCTCGCTGCCTAGCTTCTCAGTGTTCAGCACGGTCCCATTTTTCTCTGCAAGATCTGGTCTGGACGATGATGGTGATACAGAATCGCCCACAGTGTGTCCCTGCCAGGGTCTCCCACTCACCAGCTGCGCTATGGCAGCAGTCACCCTTCACAATGACCAGTAGCACACCAACCAGCTTCGCCCTGATGTAGTGTGCAGCCAGCTCCTCTGCCGTCTCCAGGGGTGTCGGCCATCAGGGTGATAATGCTCCTCTCTGCGCCCAACCACCACCTCCGCCTCACCGCCGGTCACACCCCAGCCGTACCCCCTGGGAGAGGTTCCTATGCCCATGGAGGTGGATCCTGCACGTGCTTCTGCTCCCAGTCTTGTGTCCCCGACAGCACGGGGACCCAGTGTCGAGATGAGACTTGCACTCTCCCCTTGGTGAGGAGGTGGGGTGGGGTGCTGGTTTGATGTGACCGTCCACTTCAGACATCATGGTGCCTACTGAATTTGCATCCTACTTTATATACAACTAACATGGCGTGCTTGCATCACAGGGTGTACATTCACCCGGAAAACCTATGTCATCTCTGTTGTCTAGACAAATATTTACTGGCGATCACAACACAACTCAACACTAGATCTCCACCAACGGCCGTCAGGGACCACTACTTGTTCGTGGAGCTTGCTTAACAGCTTCACCAGAGGGCACAGCTAGCCCACAAACTACTTTAACAAGCCAGACATGTTATCGAAAATATTTCTGGCAAATGCATCCGTCAAACGGACTTTATAGAACGGCGCACTGCCGCAAAGGGCAGTTAGACACACTGCTTGGAAGAATACGAGCTACCACCTGGCATCCATGGCCAGACGCCTCTTCTAGCTGGACGATTTCTTGCAGATGGATTGGTATAGTCGACGAACATTTTGACATTGTAGTATTGTTTTACTGTGATCTCTCCCCAGAAAGAGATAGGTCTTATCTATTATTAATTTGTTATTTTATCTCTACGACGATCCGCAGTTGGGATCGAGTCTGTTGGTTTTTAGGAAATTTTATTATTGTTTCTTTTTGGTAAGTCCAATAAATTGTAGTCGGACTTGTGTTATTTGCCTTCCTGTTTTACTGGAGTAGATATTTGACAGACCGCTGGCTCTAATGTAGTACAATGAATGCAGAAAGATTGGCGACGAGATGGACTTAAGATAAGTGTGTCAAGAAGCATAGGCACAGGACTACACAAGGAAAAGATTATATATTGTGCGACAGGCTGTTATGGGTAGATGCATGACAACAGCTGTTTAGTATAGGATTTGGGTGAAGGTTATACAAGTGTGGGGATAAATTTTACTATTCATTTGCTGAACATAAAATGCTTCTTGATAGGAGAATACAATAACATTGAAATTCACACAAATTATAAAAATGTATGTACATGCATATGTAGGTATATATGTATCTATGTATGTATGCTTCATATCATCTCCTAATACACTGGACCGAAATTAATCAAACTTGGTCCACATATCATTTACCGTCTGGAAAGAATCACTATGGGGTTAAGAAGTACCCACTTATCAAAGAGATAATAGTGGGGTTGAAAAAAACAGTGTAGCCCATGGTGCAAAAACTCTTACTTTATTCATCCAGTCTTTGAGAATGATACCGCTTAGAGACTTGCAGCGGACATAATTTCTAACTTTTACGAAACTTTTTCGCGCTGACAATCCCCATGAAACAATGAAAGGAAAATTTTGTCATTTAATATATTTTTCCCTGTTAATGCAGTAAAACTGCCACATGGAAAATGATGTTTTAATTTATTACTTCTTCATTTTTAACTCTATTCTCACCACATTTTTAAAGTAGTGGGCACTTATTCCATTCGATGTCCTTGCAAAGTTAATTATCCTACAACACATACTTCGGGAGTTACACTGTGATAAACGTTAAGTTGCGAGAAAATGAAACTCCATTGCGAATTTCCTAGACATAGAGGAGAAATCTGTGTACAAATACTCGTGAAATATCTTAAAATTGTGTTACATATATTTTACAAATAAATGTGCAAGCAAAGCCAAGGATAAAAGGCTCATCCTAAATCTTGAAATGATTTCACATATGACTTAGAATCCTGAAAAAAATACTGTAGTGGTAGGAACCACTAGGCTCGTATTGGGGTGAGCGTGATAACGTGGAGAGAAGAGGGAGACAAGAAGATGGACATACATCAAGAGCTAAGGAGGAGACAGGGACAGAGACAAGGGTATGTGGAGGTTGTAAGATAGGGGGAAGAGGACAAGATGGGCTGAGAAGTGAAACAGGGGCAGATGGACATAGACATTGAGAGGAAGAGACAGGAAAAGTGATGGGGGAGGAGGAGATGAGCTGACAGAGGAGCAGAGAAAGTGGACAGAGATAGTGAAGTGGAGGAGCTGGATAGAGAGAGAGAGGAGAGGAGATGGACACAGGAATGAAAGGGGAAAAGACGAACATGGAGAGGAGGAGGTAGAGGTTGGAAGAGTTAGGGGCAAGAGGATATCTTCGGAGACAGGGGGAGTAGGAGATATATTTACATGTGGGAGAAAAAGATGAACATAGGGGAAATGAAGACATGGAAAAAGTAGGAGAAGCCGACTGATAAAGTGCCTATGAGGACAGGAGCGGGGCTGGAGCAGATAGACAGTGAGCGGGTGTTGGGTGAGGTAGACAGAGAGAGGGGTTGGTGGAGATGGAGAGAGGGAGGAGTGTTTGTGATGCACAGGGACAGGGATGTTGGGTAGAGAGAGGAGGGATCAGAGGTGGATGAAGATAGAGGGGTTGGGTTGAGAGAGGGAGTAGATGGAGGTGGTTATAGGGGAAAGGAGGAGATGGATGGGGAGATGGCCCAAGAGAATATGAAAGAGAGGCGGAAGGAGAAGATGGACAGAGACAGGAGAGAGGAGGAGATGGACTAACAGAAGAATTAAGTAAATAAATAGAAGGGCGATGTCATGTTTCTCAGGTAATAGAATACAATTCTATTGCCCCACACAGTTCTTTAAACAGGACTCAGACAATAACATACCTCTAAAATACCTTCAGTTCAAACAGCAGAATTAAAATCAAACCTAAGCCCCAAAATGCAAGACGAGGTAACAGAGCTCACGGCTACGGGCAAGAAATATAACTTCTGCATTTAAGCATAAGACAGCAAAACAACAGACTAAGTTAAGATCATCTACATGGCACATAGCTTCATGTTACTCTACTACTACTACTGCCATCACCCAGGAGTTAGTACAACAAGTTACCCACAGTGCTCTACCAAACACCTATGTATATAAAATCGCAATAAGTTTCCATACAATAACACATACAAATTAATTACTCGCACAGAACAAATAACTATGTGACTGCCTTAGTATGATTGCATCAACAAACCAGTTCCATTCATGGACTAGTTGAAAAACCTATTTCTCTATAAAAAAATTATCAATCACGTTTTCGCTGTGCAGTTTAACGAATAAAATGGCTCTCGATCACAGAGAACACACCTACACGTCCAACGTATCATCAATCAGAAACCACAACTTGCACGTGATAACCACGGACTTCTGTGCATAATATTGTTTACTAGCCTCTTCATTGTTCCTACACAGAACAGAGCAGTAGATGGAAGCACTAACTCACCTGGCTGCTAGCATCAGTTAATAAGGCACTCGGATAATGCATTTCTCAACACACTGTAACCCCTTTGTCCATTCCCACTGGAATTTCCATCTTGGAAGAAACAAACAACTGATTCACCAGTTCATTGTGTCCACACAGCAGCTGGGTCCCACGCTGACCACTCGTGACATCCTGTCGAAAACACTGCCATACAGCAGTTGGTCGAGGCGCTCACACATATCTCTGCCTAAACACCCCCCCCCCCCCCCCAACTCCCCCTGCGGGTCTGAGGCCCAAGGCAAGGTAACCTGCCTGTCGCAAGAGGGGGCTAGAAGAAGTATCACTCGTTTCGGTCCTATGAGTTCAGGGTCCATTCTATGGTTCGACCTGTCACTTCCAAAATTCTACAGAAGTGTAGGACATATGGGGAAGAACGCCTTACTTGGTGCATGAGTGCACTTAGATTCGATCTCCTGAATCTCTTGTCATGGCTTTGCATCTCCACCTGCCTTCTGATATTTGGGCAATGACACGTTCCGGGGTATGTCATCTTCTTCCATTGTCTCCTGTCCTCTTCAACTCCATGACAATATTGGATTTCTCTACACCCAATATCCAGTACAGTAGCCAGTTCGCTGTGGTTGGGCCATAATTTACCCAAGTGGTGGTAGCCCCCTGACAAGACAGGGATTGCACTGGTGATGCATTAGCTCTAAACTTCCTACTTATGCCAAGGAGGAGATGCCTGTCTTCCTAGGGCATCAGGACTCCCAGCAACGGCCATCATGCCAGTTGGCCTTTGCTGTGGCTGGGTGGCGTCCATGGGGAGAGCCCATGATCAAAGTGGGTGGCATCAGGGTGGATGACCCGCAATGAAGCGGACGAAGTTGCCTCTTTCTGGTGACTATATGGCACCAGCAGTCTCTAAGAAGGGCAAGATAGAATACAATGCCAACAGTTATCAGGTATGACCTTAAATCGTTTCTCTCCCACACTACACCATGGGAGGAACGTAGAGATGGAGAATGGAGAAAGCCATATTCGCCTCGCTTTTTAGTCTGTAGCAGAACCGATGGGGACACTTTTCTATCTACGAAGCCTCAATTTTCCTTGAACACCTTGAGCATAAGTTCGGAAAAGTGACAATACTGTCCAAGATTCGAAACGGCGCATTCTCGATTCAGGCAGCATCTCCAGCCCAATCCTGAGCGTTACTGGCCTGTGACAACCTGTGTGTTCTTATTATTTCTATCACTTCACACAAACGCCTCAACATGGTCCAGGGAATTATTTTCCATCTTGACATCCTCTTGCAGTCTGACGACAGCTCCACTCCAATTTAGAACAGTTGGGTGTTCATTCCATCCGTCGCATTTACAGGGGACCCCAAGACAACAGTGTAGATACCGGTGCCTCCATCTTGGCCTTCGAGGGTGATTCATTGCCTGAAAAGTCAAGCTGATGGTCTACCGCTGTCACGTTAAACTATATGTCCCTCTTCCAGCGTCATATGTCGAGACTGTGGACGTCCACTGCACCTAGATATTCCATGTGCGCCACTTCCCACATGCATCAATTGTGGAGAGCTCCACTTCCCCTGCTCGCCAGACTGCCCAGTACTCCAAAAGGAGCGAAACATTATGGAGTGCAATACCCTGGACAGCTTGACTTACACAGAGGCTAAATGTAAATTAGAAAGGTTACACCACATTCGGTTGACGTCGACATACACTACATTACCATCGCTGTCCCAGGTGCCATTGGTTCCTCACTCTGTGCGACGAAGAGCTTCTCGGTCTTCCTCCTTGTCTGAAGCTGCTTTGGGGAAATCTACCCAGCAAGCCCTTAAAGATAAGCAAGAGAGCAGGCAAACTACGAAGAAGTCTGCTAAAAAACAGGAACCTCTGTTGGCCCTAACACCAAAACTCCCTATCAATTCGGTATATGACGATGCAGTGGAGATCTTAATGTCCCCTGCAGACCTGGATCTCACTGATGCCTCATCCACCATAGAAATGGCTACAAATACTCAGTCAGAGGCATCAGGTGACTCTGGAGCATAAGCTGTCTCCTTTCGCACTTCATGCCTTCTCTGCTTCACGATAACGTCATCCTCCAGTGGAATTGCGGCGGTTTTTTCCACCACCTGGCTGAGCTACGGCAACCTTTAAGCTTTACACGTGCTTTCTGCATTGCACTCCAGGAAACCTGGTTTCCGGCAATAAGGACCCGTCCCTCTGTGGCTATAAGGGATATTACAGGAACCGTAGCAACTATAAGTGTCAGAATGAGTTTGAGTCTATGTCCTGAACTCAGTATGCAGTAAACCTGGCCCCTTCAAACCCCTCTTGAATCTGTGGCTGTCAGGATAAGGACGATGCAGGAAATTACTGTCTGCAACGTATTTCTTCGTCCAGATGGTGCAGTGCCCATGGACACATTGTCTTCAATGATTGCTCAATTATCCAAACCTTTCCTAGTTTTGGGAGATTTTAACTCTGAAAACCCCTTGTAGGGTCGCATAGTTCTCACTGTCACAACTTGACCTCTGCTTCGTAAATACACATTTCAGTGTGGCACATGGCACATATTCGGCAATTGATTTCTCGGTTTGAAGTCTTTGCGTTCTCCCATCTATCCACTGGAGAGCACATGACGACCTGTGTGTTAGTGACCACGTCCCCATCTTCTTGTCACTGCTGTGGCGTCAGGCCCACGGACACCATGCCAGATGGGCTTCAAACAAGGCAGACTGATAATCTTTAACCTCTGCTGTCACTATTGAATCTTCCCCACACGATAACATCGATGTGGTGGTTGAGCAGGTAACAAACGTCCGTTTCTGGGGTGGAAAACGCTATCCCTCGTTCTTCACCGTACCCCAGCGAAAGACAGTCCCTTGGTGGTCGATGGAAGTCGCTGAGACAATTAAAGAGTGTCGGTGAGCTCTACAGCGGCATAAGCGGCACCCTTACGTGGAGCACGTCATAGCCTTTGAACGGCTCTGTGCCCTCGTTCGCCAGCTTATCAAAAGGCGGAAACAGGAGTGTGGGAGAGGTACATTGGGAGCCATGCGTCACTTTCTCAAGTATGGGTAAAGATCAAACGAATTTTTGGAGTTAACATAATTGGCGTGTTATCAACCGACCAAAACGCCATTCCCGATCACTTTGCTGAGCATTATGCCCGCGCCTCTGTGTCGGAGAATTACCCCCCCCCCCCCCCCCCCCAGCCTTTCGCACTCTCGAACGGCGGATGGAAAGGAAAGTCCTGTAGTTGACTAAACGCCACAGTGAGTCCTATTACTCCGCATTTACAGTGTTGGACTTCCTCAGCGCCCTTGCACATTGCCCCGACACAGCTCCTAGGCCCGATCGGATCTACAGTCGGATGATTAAAGATCTCTCGTCTCACTACAAGCGACATATCTTCATGATCTTAAAACGCATCTGGAGTGATGGCGTCTTTCCATCACACTAGCGGTAGAGAACCATCACATCAGTGTTCAAACCCAGCAAAAACCAGCTTGATATGGATAGCTATCGGCCCATCAGCCTCACTAAAGTCTTTTGTAACCTGCTGGAACGTATGGTGTGTCGTCGCTTGGGTTGGGTCCTGGGGTCACATGGCCTACTGGGTCCGTACCAGGGCGGCTTCCACGTGGGTAGCTCTACCACTGATAATCTTGTGTCCCTCGAGTCTACCATCCGAACAGCGTTTTCCAGACGCCAACACGTTGTTGCCGTCTTTTTTTATTTACGAAAAGCTTAAGACACGACCTGGCGACATCATACCCTTGCCACGTTCTACGAGTGGGGTATCAGAGGCCCACTCCCTATTTTTATTCACAATTACCTGTCGCTTCTTACTTTCCGTATCAAAGTTGGTGCCTTCCATAGTTTACCCCATATCTAGGAGGATGGGGTCCGCTGGGCTTTGTGTTGAGAGTATTTCTATTTTAGTGAGCATTAACGCTCTAGCAGCAGCTGTAGGGCCGTCCGTCTCACCCTCTCTGTATGCAGACGACTTCTGCATTTCGTACTGCTCCACAAGTACTGGTGTTGCTGAGCAGCGCCTACATGGAGCCATCAACAATCGCGCAATCATGGACACAAGTCCACGGCTTTCAGTTTTCGGCCGCAATGTCCTGTGTTATGCACTTCGGTCGGTGTCGTACCAGTCATCCGGAACCAGAACTTTACCTTACTGATGATCCCCTCACTGGATTGCAGACGTATCGATTTTTAGGACTGGTTTTCAACGCCTGATTGACTTGGCTTCCTCATCTTCCCCAGCTTAAGCACAAGTACTGGCAGCACCTCAATGCCCTCTGCTGCCCGAGCAACACCAACTGGGGTGCAGATCGCTCTACGCTGCAGCAGCTACACAGAGCCCTTTTTCAATCCCGCCTTGACTATGAGAGTCTAGTTTATGGTTCGGCGGCCGCCTCAGCGTTGCGTTTACTCGACCCAGTGCAACGCTGCAGCGTTCGAATAGCGAAGGGAGACTATAGGACGACTCTGGTGACCAGCGTTCTTGCAGAGGCTGAGTTCCTCCATTACAGATCAGGCGTGCACAACTGCTTACCAGTTACACGGCATATATTCTTAGTTCTCCTGTGCATCGCTATTACCATCTCCTTTTCCCACCTGCAGCTGTTCATCTCCCTCATCGGCGGCCCAGGTCAGGGCTTATAATCGTAGTTCGCGTCTGATCCCTTCTATCTAATCTTTACTATCTGTGCTCGAGGTCCAATCGCGTACACCACGATGGTGTTCACCTAGGCCGCAGCCTCGCCTGGACCTTTCAAATGGCCCACAGGACTCAGTTCACCCCACAGCTCTCTGCTGTCACTTCATCTCGATTCTTGACATGTACCGCGGCCATGAAGTGACTTACACAGATGGCTCGTTGTCTGATGGTCACGTCGGATTCACGTATGTTTATGGAGGACATATTGAACAGCATTCCTTGCCCGATGGCTTCAGTGTTTATACTGCAGAGCTGATGGCTATATCTGGCGCTCTTGAGCACATCCATTCATGCCCTGGGGAGTCGTTTCTTCTATGTATTGACTCCTTGAGCAGCTTACAAGTTATCGACCAGTGCTACCCTCGCCATCCAGGAGTCAGTCAATGCCCTGGAAGGGTCCAGACGTTCAGTGGTGTTTGTCTGGACCCCAGGACACGTCGAAATCTCAGGCAACGAACTTGCTGACAGGCTGGCCAAACAGGCTACACGTAAACCGGTTATGGACATCGGCATTCCAATAACTGACCTGCGTTAGCTTTTATGTAGCCAGGTTTTTCGGCTTTGGGAGACGGAATGGCATAGTCTCAGTATGCACAACAAACTGCGTGCCATTAAGGAGACTACGAATCTGTGGCAGTCCTCTATGCAGGCCTCTCGCAGGGACTCCTTAGTGTCGACGCAGCGCCTGGCTGTGGTCCATATTCTGGAGCACGGTCCCACTCCGACTGCCGTGCGGTGAAATCTTCGGTTAACGGAATCGTTGTCGCTAATTTTATCTGACAGCGCCTTATCAGCTGATTTTGTTTTACGTTTTATTCGTGAGGGTGGGTTTTATCATTTGATATAAATTTTAGCATATGTCCTTTGTCCCTCTGTCTCCTTCATCCTAGTGCTTTTAGGGTGTAGGTTCTAGTGTGTACGAGGCCAAGACAACATGTCGACACTCTGTAGAATATGTTGGGCTACAACGGCGGCATATGGGCAAGCGCTATCCTTTTGGAGAACACCTCCTGGTATGCCGATGATAGATAGTGGCACTACAGGTCGAATCAAAAGACTCACGTACAAATTTGCAATTGGGATGCATGCAGTAACCACAAGAGTGCTGCTGCTCTCATACAAAATTACACCGCACACCTAATGTGTCAAGCACACATACAGCTTGGTTGGAGACCGTCAGTTGGCTTCCTCCTAACCAACAAAAGCCCATCACTGGCACAAAGGAAGAATCAGCTTTCATCAGAAAACAGAACAGTCCTCCACTCTGTCCCCAAACGGTAAATTGGCGGACCTCCACCCTACTCTCCAATGACCTATTGCTTGACACTACCGATGTCGCTAACGGCGGTGGTTTGGGGTCAGTGGAATGAATGCTACAGGGCGTCGGCCTCAGAGCTGTCCTTGGAGTGATTGAACTGTAACACTTTGTTGTGCCAACTCCTGCTCACACTGCTGCTGCAGATACTGTATCATGGACCATAGACACATGCTGAACACATTGGTCTTGTATTTCGGTAGTGCCACGTAGCAGTCTACAGCCCGGTCTTCTTACGACTGTTCATCTCGTGACCACTGCTCTCACCAATCATGTACAGCAGGATGGAGGTCCAGCCACTTATCGTTAAGGTTCTTCCTTCATGCGAGTGATGGACATGTGTTGGGGCTATTTGAGAGCGTCCAACCAACCTGTCAAGTCTTTCTGCAGTATCGCAGAATCCCAATTACACGACCTTTTTCAAACTCAGTGAAGATTTGATGACAGTATCTTTGTCGCCTGTAAGGTATTCTTGACTAACATCAACCTACCACGTCCACTGTCAAAGGTAACTAACGCTCACGGCCCTCACAGCCTGTAATTAAAGTGAACTTGATTTGCATTCTCATTTTGACCCTGCTAGCGCCACTCTTATGCGACTGGAGCGAATTTTAATAGACATCATCTTTCAGATATAGAAACACGTATACCAACTGTCGTTTATGTTGCATAACCCCTTCTTGGTCGTGCGATTCTTTTTTCCGTCACTTTGTTCCCAACAGGCTCAGTTGTTTAAAGGAACTATCAATACATGTGGACCACTGTTTCAAATACTCATAGTACTGTTAGTAGCCGTTATTACAGAAATATGTCTAAGAACTGTTTAACTGTGGGCTCAAAAGCGAAAACCACACAGCTGGATCATCTAAATGACTAACTATATTGAGTGTTAAGATAAATTGAAATTCCGTACTTAACTTGTAGTGTTTGTGTTTGAGAGGACACAAGATGAGTGGAGTGATAGACAAGGAACATAGACGGAGACTCGTACATAGAAAATAATATTGGAACCACATTTCTACAGAACATTGATGTAGGTCTGAAGGATATTTGTGATGCACAGGGACAGGGATGTTGGGTAGAGAGAGGAGGGATCAGAGGTGGATGAAGATAGAGGGGTTGGGTTGAGAGAGGGAGTAGATGGAGGTGGTTATAGGGGAAAGGAGGAGATGGATGGGGAGATGGCCCAAGAGAATATGAAAGAGAGGCGGAAGGAGAAGATGGACAGAGACAGGAGAGAGGAGGAGATGGACTAACAGAAGAATTAAGTAAATAAATAGAAGGGCGATGTCATGTTTCTCAGGTAATAGAATACAATTCTATTGCCCCACACAGTTCTTTAAACAGGACTCAGACAATAACATACCTCTAAAATAGCTTCAGTTCAAACAGCAGAATTAAAATCAAACCTAAGCCCCAAAATGCAAGACGAGGTAACAGAGCTCATGGCTACGGGCAAGAAATATAACTTCTGCATTTAAGCATAAGACAGCAAAACAACAGACTAAGTTAAGATCATCTACATGGCACATAGCTTCATGTCACTCTACTACTACTACTGCCATCAACCAGGAGTTAGTACAACAAGTTACCCACAGTGCTCTACCAAAACACCTATGTATATAAAATCGCAATAAGTTTCCATACAATAACACATACAAATTAATTACTCGCACAGAACAAATAACTATGTGACTGCCTTAGTATGATTGCATCAACAAACCAGTTCCATTCACGGACTAGTTGAAAAACCTATTTCTCTATGAAAAAATTATCAATAACGTTTTCGCTGTGCAGTTTAACGAATAAAATGGCTCTCGATCACAGAGAACACACCTACACGTCCAACGTATCATCAATCAGAAACCACAACTTGCACGTGATAACCACAGACTTCTGTGCATAATATTGTTTACTAGCCTCTTCATTGTTCCTACACAGAACGGAGCAGTAGATGGAAGCACTAACTCACCTGGCTGCTAGCATCAGTTAATAAGGCACTCGGATAATGCATTTCTTAACACACTGTAACCCATTTGTCCATTCCCACTGGAATTTCCATCTTGGAAGAAACAAACAACTGATTCACCAGTTCATTGTGTCCACACAGCAGCTGGGTCCCACGCTGACCACTCGTGACATCCTGTCGAAAACACTGCCATACACCAGTTGGTCGAGGCGCTCACACAAATCTCTGCCTAAACACCCCCCCCCCCCCCAACTCCCCCTGCGGGTCTGAGGCCCAAGGCAAGGTAACCTGCCTGTCGCAAGAGGGGGCTAGAAGAAGTATCACTCGTTTCGGTCCTATGAGTTCAGGGTCCATTCTATGGTTCGACCTGTCACTTCCAAAATTCTACAGAAGTGTAGGACATATGGGGAAGAACGCCTTACTTGGTGCATGAGTGCACTTAGATTCGATCTCCTGAATCTCTTGTCATGGCTTTGCATCTCCACCTGCCTTCTGATATTTGGGCAATGACACGTTCCGGGGTATGTCATCTTCTTCCATTGTCTCCTGTCCTCTTCAACTCCATGACAATATTGGATTTCTCTACACCCAATATCCAGTACAGTAGCCAGTTCGCTATGGTTGGGCCATAATTTACCCAAGTGGTCCTAGCCCCCTGACAAGACAGGGATTGCAC
This sequence comes from Schistocerca gregaria, assembly GCF_023897955.1. Classification (NCBI taxonomy): domain Eukaryota; kingdom Metazoa; phylum Arthropoda; class Insecta; order Orthoptera; family Acrididae; genus Schistocerca; species Schistocerca gregaria. The sequence goes on along the minus strand of NC_064926.1, from coordinate 167,623,339 downwards.
TGCTGATGCATTAGCTCTAAACTTCCTACTTATGCCAAGGAGGAGATGCCTGTCTTCCTAGGGCATCAGGACTCCCAGCAACGGCCATCATGCCAGTTGGCCTTTGCTGTGGCTGGGTGGTGTCCATGGGGAGAGCCCATGATCAAAGTGGGTGGCATCAGGGTGGATGACCCGCAATGAAGCGGACGAAGTTGCCTCTTTCTGGTGACTATATGGCACCAGCAGTCTCTAAGAAGGGCAAGATAGAATACAATGCCAACAGTTATCAGGTATGACCTTAAATCGTTTCTCTCCCACACTACACCACGGGAGGAACGTAGAGATGGAGAATGGAGAAAGCCATATTCGCCTCGCTTTTTAGTCTGTAGCAGAACCGATGGGGACACTTTTCTATCTACGAAGCCTCAATTTTCCTTGAACACCTTGAGCATAAGTTCGGAAAAGTGACAATACTGTCCAAGATTCGAAACGGCGCATTCTTGATTCAGGCAGCATCTCCAGCCCAATCCTGAGCGTTACTCGCCTGTGACAACCTGGGTGTTCTTATTATTTCTATCACTTCACACAAACGCCTCAACATGGTCCAGGGAATTATTTTCCATCTTGACATCCTCTTGCAGTCTGACGACAGCTCCACTCCAATTTAGAACAGTTGGGTGTTCATTCCATCCGTCGCATTTACAGGGGACCCCAAGACAACAGTGTAAATACCGGTGCCTCCATCTTGGCCTTCGAGGGTGATTCATTGCCTGAAAAGTCAAGCTGATGGTCTACCGCTGTCACGTTAAAGTATATGTCCCTCTTCCAGCGTCATATGTCGAGACTGTGGACGTCCACTGCACCTAGATATTCCATGTGCGCCACTTCCCACATGCATCAATTGTGGAGAGCTCCACTTCCCCTGCTCGCCAGACTGCCCAGTACTCCAAAAGGAGCGAAACATTATGGAGTGCAATACCCTGGACAGCTTGACTTACACAGAGGCTAAATGTAAATTAGAAAGGTTACACCACATTCGGTTGACGTCGACATACACTACAACTGCATTACCATCGCTGTCCCAGGTGCCAGTGGTTCCTCACTCTGTGCGACGAAGAGCTTCTCGGTCTTCCTCCTTGTCTGAAGCTGCTTTGGGGAAATCTACCCAGCAAGCCCTTAAAGATAAGCAAGAGAGCAGGCAAACTACGAAGAAGTCTGCTAAAAAACAGGAACCTCTGTTGGCCCCAACACCAAAACTGCCTATCAATTCGGTATATGACGATGCAGTGGAGATCTTAATGTCCCCTGCAGACCTGGATCTCACTGATGCCTCATCCACCATAGAAATGGATACAAATACTCAGTCAGAGGCATCAGGTGACTCTGGAGCATAAGCTGTCTCCTTTCGCACTTCATGCCTTCTCTGCTTCACGATAACGTCATCCTCCAGTGGAATTGCGGCGGTTTTTTCCACCACCTGGCTGAGCTACGGCAACCTTTAAGCTTTACACGTGCTTTCTGCATTGCCCTCCAGGAAACCTGGTTTCCGGCAATAAGGACCCGTCCCTCTGTGGCTATAAGGGATATTACAGGAACCGTAGCAACTATAAGTGTCAGAATGAGTTTGAGTCTATGTCCTGAACTCAGTATGCAGTAAACCTGGCCCCTTCAAACCCCTCTTGAATCTGTGGCTGTCAGGATAAGGACGATGCAGGAAATTACTGTCTGCAACGTATTTCTTCGTCCAGATGGTGCAGTGCCCATGGACACATTGTCTTCAATGATTGCTCAATTATCCAAACCTTTCCTAGTTTTGGGAGATTTTAACTCTGAAAACCCCTTGTAGGGTCGCATAGTTCTCACTGTCACAACTTGACCTCTGCTTCGTAAATACACATTTCAGTGTGGCACATGGCACATATTCGGCAATTGATTTCTCGGTTTGAAGTCTTTGCGTTCTCCCATCTATCCACTGGAGAACACATGACGACCTGTGTGTTAGTGACCACGTCCCCATCTTCTTGTCACTGCTGTGGCGTCAGGCCCACGGACACCATGCCAGATGGGCTTCAAACAAGGCAGACTGATAATCTTTAACCTCTGCTGTCACTATTGAATCTTCCCCACACGATAACATCGATGTGGTGGTTGAGCAGGTAACAAACGTCCGTTTCTGGGGTGGAAAACGCTATCCCTCGTTCTTCACCGTACCCCAGCGAAAGACAGTCCCTTGGTGGTCGATGGAAGTCGCTGAGACAATTAAAGAGTGTCGGTGAGCTCTACAGCGGCATAAGCGGCACCCTTACGTGGAGCACGTCATAGCCTTTGAACGGCTCTGTGCCCTCGTTCGCCAGCTTATCAAAAGGCGGAAACAGGAGTGTGGGAGAGGTACATTGGGAGCCATGCGTCACTTTCTCAAGTATGGGTAAAGATCAAACGAATTTTTGGAGTTAACATAATTGGCGTGTTATCAACCGACCAAAACGCCATTCCCGATCACTTTGCTGAGCATTATGCCCGCGCCTCTGTGTCGGAGAATTACCCCCCCCCCCCCCCCCAGCCTTTCGCACTCTCGAACGGCGGATGGAAAGGAAAGTCCTGTAGTTGACTAAACGCCACAGTGAGTCCTATTACGCCGCATTTACAGTGTTGGACTTCCTCAGCGCCCTTGCACATTGCCCCGACACAGCTCCTAGGCCCGATCGGATCTACAGTCGGATGATTAAAGATCTCTCGTCTCACTACAAGCGACATATCTTCGTGATCTTAAAACGCATCTGGAGTGATGGCGTCTTTCCATCACACTAGCGGTAGAGAACCATCACATCAGTGTTCAAACCCAGCAAAAACCAGCTTGATATGGATAGCTATCGGCCCATCAGCCTCACTAAAGTCTTTTGTAACCTGCTGGAACGTATGGTGTGTCGTCGCTTGGGTTGGGTCCTGGGGTCACATGGCCTACTGGGTCCGTACCAGGGCGGCTTCCACGTGGGTAGCTCTACCACTGATAATCTTGTGTCCCTCGAGTCTACCATCCGAACAGCGTTTTCCAGACGCCAACACGTTGTTGCCGTCTTTTTTTATTTACGAAAAGCTTAAGACACGACCTGGCGACATCATACCCTTGCCACGTTCTACGAGTGGGGTATCAGAGGCCCACTCCCTATTTTTATTCACAATTACCTGTCGCTTCTTACTTTCCGTATCAAAGTTGGTGCCTTCCATAGTTTACCCCATATCTAGGAGGATGGGGTCCGCTGGGCTTTGTGTTGAGAGTATTTCTATTTTAGTGAGCATTAACGCTCTAGCAGCAGCTGTAGGGCCGTCCGTCTCACCCTCTCTGTATGCAGACGACTTCTGCATTTCGTACTGCTCCACAAGTACTGGTGTTGCTGAGCAGCGCCTACATGGAGCCATCAACAATCGCGCAATCATGGACACAAGTCCACGGCTTTCAGTTTTCGGCCGCAATGTCCTGTGTTATGCACTTCGGTCGGTGTCGTACCAGTCATCCGGAACCAGAACTTTACCTTACTGATGATCCCCTCACTGGATTGCAGACGTATCGATTTTTAGGACTGGTTTTCAACGCCTGATTGACTTGGCTTCCTCATCTTCCCCAGCTTAAGCACAAGTACTGGCAGCACCTCAATGCCCTCTGCTGCCCGAGCAACACCAACTGGGGTGCAGATCGCTCTACGCTGCAGCAGCTACACAGAGCCCTTTTTCAATCCCGCCTTGACTATGAGAGTCTAGTTTATGGTTCGGCGGCCGCCTCAGCGTTGCGTTTACTCGACCCAGTGCAACGCTGCAGCGTTCGAATAGCGAAGGGAGACTATAGGACGACTCTGGTGACCAGCGTTCTTGCAGAGGCTGAGTTCCTCCATTACAGATCAGGCGTGCACAACTGCTTACCAGTTACACGGCATATATTCTTAGTTCTCCTGTGCATCGCTATTACCATCTCCTTTTCCCACCTGCAGCTGTTCATCTCCCGCATCGGCGGCCCAGGTCAGGGCTTATAATCGTAGTTCGCGTCTGATCCCTTCTATCTAATCTTTACTATCTGTGCTCGAGGTCCAATCGCGTACACCACGATGGTGTTCACCTAGGCCGCAGCCTCGCCTGGACCTTTCAAATGGCCCACAGGACTCAGTTCACCCCACAGCTCTCTGCTGTCACTTCATCTCGATTCTTGACATGTACAGCGGCCATGAAGTGACTTACACAGATGGCTCGTTGTCTGATGGTCACGTCGGATTCACGTATGTTTATGGAGGACATATTGAACAGCATTCCTTGCCCGATGGCTTCAGTGTTTTTACTGCAGAGCTGATGGCTATATCTCGCGCTCTTGAGCACATCCATTCATGCCCTGGTGAGTCGTTTCTTCTAGGTATTGACTCCTTGAGCAGCTTACAAGTTATCGACCAGTGCTACCCTCGCCATCCAGGAGTCAGTCAATGCCCTGGAAGGGTCCAGACGTTCAGTGGTGTTTGTCTGGACCCCAGGACACGTCGAAATCTCAGGCAACGAACTTGCTGACAGGCTGGCCAAACAGGCTACACGTAAACCGGTTATGGACATCGGCATTCCAATAACTGACCTGCGTTAGCTTTTATGTAGCCAGGTTTTTCGGCTTTGGGAGACGGAATGGCATAGTCTCAGTATGCACAACAAACTGCGTGCCATTAAGGAGACTACGAATCTGTGGCAGTCCTCTATGCAGGCCTCTCGCTGGGACTCCTTAGTGTCGACGCAGGGCCTGGCTGTGGTCCATATTCTGGAGCACGGTCCCACTCAGACTGCCGTGCGGTGAAATCTTCGGTTAACGGAATCGTTGTCGCTAATTTTATCTGACAGCGCCTTATCAGCTGATTTTGTTTTACGTTTTATTCGTGAGGGTGGGTTTTATCATTTGATATAAATTTTAGCATATGTCCTTTGTCCCTCTGTCTCCTTCATCCTAGTGCTTTTAGGGTGTAGGTTCTAGTGTGTACGAGGCCAAGACAACATGTCGACACTCTGTAGAATATGTTGGGCTACAACGGCGGCATATGGGCAAGCGCTATCCTTTTGGAGAACACCTCCTGGTATGCCGATGATAGATAGTGGCACAACAGGTCGAATCAAAAGACTCACGTACAAATTTGCAATTGGGATGCATGCAGTAACCACAAGAGTGCTGCTGCTCTCATACGAAATTACACCGCACACCTAATGTGTCAAGCACACATACAGCTTGGTTGGAGACCGTCAATTGGCTTCCTCCTAACCAACAAAAGCCCATCACTGGCACAAAGGAAGAATCAGCTTTCATCGGAAAACAGAACAGTCCTCCACTCTGTCCCCAAACGGTAAATGGGCGGACCTCCACCCTACTCTCCAATGACCTATTGCTTGACACTACCGATGTCGCTAACGGCGGTGGTTTGGGGTCAGTGGAATGAATGCTACAGGGCGTCGGCCTCAGAGCTGTCCTTGGAGTGATTGAACTGTAACACTTTGTTGTGCCAACTCCTGCTCACACTGCTGCTGCAGATACTGTATCATGGACCATAGACACATGCTGAACACATTGGTCTTGTATTTCGGTAGTGCCACGTAGCAGTCTACAGCCCGGTCTTCTTACGACTGTTCATCTCGTGACCACTGCTCTCACCAATCATGTACAGCAGGATGGAGGTCCAGCCACTTATCGTTAAGGTTCTTCCTTCATGCGAGTGATGGACATGTGTTGGGGCTAGTTGAGAGCGTCCAACCAACCTGTCAAGTCTTTCTGCAGTATCGCAGAATCCCAATTACACGACCTTTTTCAAACTCAGTGAAGATTTGATGACAGTATCTTTGTCGCCTGTAAGGTATTCTTGACTAACATCAACCTACCACGTCCACTGTCAAAGGTAACTAACGCTCACGGCCCTCACAGCCTGTAATTAAAGTGAACTTGATATGCATTCTCATTTTGACCCTGCTAGCGCCACTCTTATGCGACTGGAGCGAATTTTAATAGACATCATCTTTCAGATATAGAAACACGTATACCAACTGTCGTTTATGTTGCATAACCCCTTCTTGGTCGTGCGATTCTTTTTCCGTCACTTTGTTCCCAACAGGCTCAGTTGTTTAAAGGAACTATCAATACATGTGGACCACTGTTTCAAATACTCATAGTACTGTTAGTAGCCGTTATTACAGAAATATGTCTAAGAACTGTTTAACTGTGGGCTCAAAAGCGAAAACCACACAGCTGGATAATCTAAATGACTAACTATATTGAGTGTTAAGATAAATTGAAATTCCGTACTTAACTTGTAGTGTTTGTGTTTGAGAGGACACAAGATGAGTGGAGTGATAGACAAGGAACATAGACGGAGACTCGTACATAGAAAATAATATCGGAACCACATTTCTACAGAACATTGATGTAGGTCTGAAGGATATAACCCAAGGCCTGTTGTTTTCCTGCAGGTAGAGTAATGGCTGGCTCTTAGCACTATGGGACTCAACTGCTGTGGTCAACAGTCCCCTAGAACTTGGAACTACTTAAACCTAAGGACATCACACACATCCATGCCCGAGGCAGGATTCGAACCTGCGACCGTAGCAGTCGCACGGTTCCGGACTGCGCGCCTAGCAGGTAGAGTAATATATAATGCAAAAGACCAGCAAAAGCTTGTGTCAAACAGACCGCTTAACAGTGCACAATATCCCAAATGTATCTAAGAAACCAAACAGTACCCAGATATACTTAGGAGCGCCTTCTCGGACGAATTTTAAGGCTGATGTTGGTCCCATTTATCGTGGGACAAAAAGGTGTTATGTCACAGCATGAAAGTGGCTACCTAACAATCCAACTGGAGAAACATAGCTTCTGAGCTAGACAGACATATGTACGGACAGACTCGGATCACCAGGAAAGATATCCTCCTGGGGGTGGGGGGGGGGGGGGGGGGACTTTTTTGCTAAGCTTGCGACAGCGCATTTAATCTGTGACTTGTAGGACTCTTAGGGCTTCTCTTTTAAGTCAGTGTGTAATAAGTATCAGGTACTGGTACACACCTTCCTAGGTCCAGTGTGGACTGGAGGCGTGTACACAGTCACTGTTGTCTCCTCTATGTAAAAATCTTGTATGACGAGAAAATAAATAAATTAAATTAGTAAAATATAAAGGTAACATCCCACATACTAGCGCAGCGTACCACATTCAAAATGCGTAGTTGTATAATTTTTCGAACCACGTTCTTATTTATAGCCAACATTAGGCATAGATTTTTAATCTAACACTGAAATCAGTTTTGCAAGTTTGGAAGGTTTGGTAAGTCAGGTTTTAGAAATATTTTTTAGCTTTTAAATTTTTACCTTTTCTAGTTTGATGATGTATAACAAACACCTGTCGCCCTTTATGTTACTTTAATCTTAAATACGGGTATGTATTGTGACAGTAGACGAAGGGATAAGAAATAAAGAAATTAATTTAGGGATCTAGATGGATGTATTTACAAATTATCTGCCACACATACTACTACCTGCTGGCACATGAATAGGCTGGTTTTCCCCAGTGTGCGCAAGGACACAGACAACGGTTTTTAACACCAACTGACAAATTGAATCTCGTAATGACAAACCATAAATCACTCGTGTTAAAACATGCTCATGTTTTATTTGTGTCAATGTCTCAGCTAAATCAAGGTGCAGCTGCTACGAGATAATTATTAATACAATGGATATATTTTTCTTTGCTGTTTATCAGCACATTAATGAAAATTATTCATTGTTACAGATTAATTTTCATAGAGGGTGATTGCAGTCAAGCAGTCTGTTTCTCAGAATAGAATATTTTACGAAAATTAACCAGCTTTAAAGTTCTCCATTCATATTCCCACAGATGGTGCGCATAATCTTTAACCGAACGATATACAGACAAGTGAAATGATTTTAATAAATAAATATCATTAATATTAATTAGGTTGCTAATACAGTGTTAATCAAAAATTTAATATGTGCAGAAATGGCTCTGTAAGGAGCGGCTAAGGCGGTGGGCGAACGTGTTGACAGAAATTGTTCTGACACCCTTTCTTGAGATGAGACCATTTACTGGCAGAAAAACCAACAGATGTGAATTCAAATGGGCAACATAAGTAAGGCCGGGGAGGCGAGGGTAAGCCAAGACATAGTGGTGGGCGAAACATAGTTCACAGCAAACTTAGGCGAAGTTAAAGAAAAGTGGTGGCTGCCATTCAGACAAGTCCGAATGTCGGGGCAGCTACAGAAAAACAGTTCTCGTCGCTGCACCCACCGGACCCGCAGCAGAGAGCGCATTTTCGGCCAACGGGTGGCAGGGTACTTCCAGCACGGCCACGCGATTTCCTCCGCCCTGATTGGCCAGGAGCAGAGAAAACCGTAGGGTTGGCATGTAAAGTTGTGAAGGGTGGCCTGATCGCCTAAGTGGCCTTACCTCGACATCACACGAGGGAGGCTCGTGAACAAGAATGCCCACTGACCTTGAAAGAAAATAAAGACAGAATCCTCTGCTATCTGGTTCAACCTTACACATAAACTAATTTAGTTGTAGAAGAAATAAATATAGGATCAGTGATATCATTTCTTACATTGACTTAACTAAAGGTGGAAAGAAAGAGTTAGTAATCCCTATTCAATGAAGAAATAGCGATTCTGACGACCGAAAAGAATTCACCATGTTCATCTGGTTGCTGATGAACTTTCATTGAACGGTTTCACTGAGAAAAGGAAACTTCTGCATTCTTATACGTTCTTAATTGGATAAATGCCTGTATAAGTTTGACAATGCGAAAAGAAAACACGGTAATTCTCATTTATGAGTGTTCAGATCCCTCCATTAGGGCTGCAGCGCTAAACAGTGCATAGCCTAATCAAATGATTGGTACCAAGTTAAAAGATTCTGTGAGCGACAATATGTAGGTGGGTAATTAAATAAACGGAAGATGGTAGTTGTGTTTCTAAATCTCAAAGATGATGTCTATTCACATTTCGCACCAATCGCTTAAGATTGGCACTAGTAGTGAGGATGCAAAATGGTTGTTGTTGTTGTGGTCTTCAGTCCTGAGACTGGTTTGATGCAGCTCTCCATGCTACTTTATCCTGTGCAAGCTTCTTCATCTCCTAGTACCTACTGCAACCTACATCCTTCTGAATCTGCTTAATGTATTCATCTCTTGGTCTCCGTCTACGATTTTTACCCTCCACGCTGCCCTCCAATACTAAATTGGTGATCCCTCGATGTCTCAGAACATGTCCTACCAACCGATCCCTTCTTCTAGTCAAGTTGTGCCACAAGCTCCTCTTCTTCCCAATTCTATTCAATACCTCCTCATTAGTTATGTGATTAACCCATCTAATCTTCAGCATTCTTCTGTAGCACCACATTTCGAAAGCTTCTAATCTCTTCTTGTCTAAGCTATTTATCGTCCACGTTTCACTTCCATACATGGCTACACTCCATACAAATACTTTCAGAAACGACATCCTGACACTTAAATCAATACTCTATGTTAATAAATTTATCTACTTCAGAAACGGTTTCCTTGCCATTGCCAGTCTACATTTTATATCCTCTCTACTTCGACCATCATCAGTTATTTTGCTCCCCAAATAGCAAAACTCCTTTACTACCTTAAGCGTCTCAATTCCTAGTCTAATTCCCTCATCATCACGCAACTTAATTCGACTATACTCCATTATCCTCGTTTTCCTTTTGTTGATGTTGATCTTATATTCACCTTTCAAGACACTGTCCATTCCATTCAACTGCTCTTCCAAGTCCTTTGCTGTCTCTGACAGAATTACATTGTCATCGGCTAACCTCAAAGTTTTTATTTCTTCTCCATGGATTTTAATATCAAAATGAGTTTGCTATTAATATGTGCTTTAACGCTTGTGAGCGTTAGGTACCTTTGAGATTGGTAGTGGTGAGGCGATGTCACTCAAGAACGCCTTTAAGGCGACAAATACCCGTTCATCATTTTTTGGTGTATGACAGTAGTCACGTAATAGGACTATGAGATGCAGGACGGTCCTTCTGCGATATTGCAGAAAGACTTGACAGGAATTCAGCCAACGTGAGGTATTGCTGGCAGCGGTGGTCATCACAAAGCACAGTCGCTACAAGACCCGTCTCCAGGTGCCTACATGGCACTACCGAGAGGGAAGACCATCGTGTTCAGTGTATGGCTCTGGCGCATCGTAGTGCTTCTGCAGCAATAATCTGAGCAGCGATTGGCATCACAGTGACACAATGAACTGTTACAAATCGGTTACTTCAGGGAAAACTCTGAGCCAGACACATTTTAGCGTGCATTCCTCTAACTCCAAACTATCGCCATTTGCGACTTCCATGGCGTCAAGCGAGAACTCACTCGAGGGCAGCGTGGAGTTCTGTTTACTGATGTAAAATGGATCTGCCTCAGTGCCAGTGGTGGCTGTGTGTTGGTTAGAAGGAGACCAGTTGAGGGTTTGCAGTCAACCTGTCTGCGTGGTAAACACACTGGACCCACATTTAGAATTATTGTTGGGGTGTGACTTCGTATGACAGCAGAAGCACTCTTTTGGTTATCTCACGCACCCTGGCTGGGAATAAGTACGTCAGACTTGTAATTCGACCTGTTGTGCTGCATCTCATGAACAACATTTGAGAGGGGGGGGGGAGGAGGAGGGGGGCTGATGGGCGTGGAGTGTTCCAAAAGTATAACAATCGCCCACATACCGCTGTAGTAAAATGCGAGACATGATCGGATGACAGTTCCAGCATCACAAACAGCATTAATCGTCCCTGTAGTGACCGAGCAAGTGCAACAGGCATGCTATTACAGCCAACAGTTTGACATTCGGCCGGTTTACGAGACAATGCATGTACGTTTACATGTTTGCATTCAACATTGTGGCATACATTCGTCTGTGGTACTGCAATGTTAATCACTAAAATATGATACCTAGACAAGCGTGTTCCCTAAATTTCATTACTCTACATTAATAGTTTTTTGGATCTGCAATTTTTTTCCTTTAGTGTATGTTCATTATTCTGAAGACGATGTGCTGTATCTGAAAGAACAAGCAGTTACATCTAAAAATTTCCTTCCGTACAGAAAAATCAGCTCAAAAGGTTAATTGTAAGCTTTAATTTTCCAATTAACTATGTCCTACACTCCACACTGCACGCGTGATCAGATGCTCATGTGTAGCCCTCAAACAGTCATTAATATCATCTACAAGGAATTTTAGGAACTATTCTCATTTTGGAAAACCGTATGTGATAGATTATGTGTTGGATACACAGCACTATCACACATCATTCTTTTTCTGTGACATTCCTGAAGGACAACTGGAGGCTGCAGAATCTCATAAGGATGGGAATAGCTTCTAAATGAAAGAACTGAGACTCAGTTTACCGTACTTCTGAGTCCTGGCGTTAAATAAACCAAACAGTGATAATCTGTGATTCACGATTCTTATCGTCTTGGTAGCCTTTTTACTTATTTCATACTATGTCAGGACATGGTAACTTTTGTATGTCAATGCACAAACAGTTCACTTGCTCTTGTTGTTCATGTAAACTTTCAGATCATTTGTACTTCCAACAGTGAACATCGTAGAACTGAAACATTATGCAGAGTAATACTATCTGTACGGGCACCGAGTTCCAGCATGTGCTTTTCTTTCCATTGCATACAAACTCAGTTTCACTGTTAGGCAAATTAGGCTTTCAATTACTACAGATGAACGAACAATCATTCCGAATATTTGTAGCGCTAGGCTTCCCACCCTTGAATGGTGCTCTAGGCAAGATTAATGGAAGACATCCATCGAGTCAGAGGGGTGCTGCAGGATGTGTTACCGTGCGTTCGATCAAGGCGCAATTACAGCGGAAGTGCTTCTTTAACGAAGATGGGAATCTTTACAGGGAAGACGACGTTCTTTTCGCCAGAAATGATCGATAGAATTTTAAGAACCGGCATTTGAACCTGACTGCGGAACGATTCTGTTGCTGCCAATGGAATTTTCACGTAACAACCACGAAGACGACATAAGAGAAATTTGGGTTTTACTTGCGAATGAAACAGAAAAGGAAATTGCTGGTAATTATACAAGGTACCCTACACCGTGCACCATAAAGTGGTTTGAGAAACGTTGATGTAGATCTACTCCTTTTCGATTAAACGGGAAAGAAGTTCTTCTACGAAAGAGGACGAAAATATTTTTCGATCGCTGTATCAGATGAAAACTAAAATTACGTTAAGGTGACAAAAGTCATGGAGTATCTCCTAATACAGTGTCGGACCTCCTTTTTCCCGGCGTATTGCACCAACTCGAAGTCTCATGCACTCAACAAGTCGTTGTACTGCCTCTATAGCCGTCCATAATCGACGAAGTACTGCCTGTACAGGATTTTGTGCGCGAGCAGATCTCTCGACTGTATTCACAAATGTTCGATGGGATTCATGTCGGGGGATATGGATGACTTAGTGATTCACTTGAAATGTTCAGAATGTTCTTCAAATCAATCGCAAGCAATTGTGGCCCATTGTCTTTGCTCACTGTCATCCATAAGGGAAAAAATACATTGTTGTTTTGTAAGGTGTCAGGCAAATCCAACACCTTACATGGAAAACCTGACATGATAAGCAAATCCAGTAGTATGTCACACAGCTCGGAATAAATAGTGACATTAACCAAAGTAATACGAGTAACGAGTGAGCAAATGGAATACCACAGACTAACACAAGAATGCCTAAATGCATGTCGTACCTTCCCACCGTGAGGCAGACGCAGTTCCGAGGAGAGAAACGAGGACAGAAGCCGAGAGCAGAACCGTGTTAAGCTAGAAGGTCCTACGATAAGGGAGGGGCTGGGCACCCACGCCGCCAGACTACCTGTACGACTACACAACCCGCACGTTTTAGCGTGAGGCTTTTTCGCGTCTCAGGTACGTCAAGGACAACCCCCAGCCCATGTTAAAAGCTAGAGCCCTCCAGAAAAGCAGTATAGATCTTACGATAACACAAAAAGGGCCACTACCATCCGCAAGTTTTAGCGTGAGACTTTTTCGCGTGTCTGTTACATTACGACAATCCTCCAGCCCATGTTAAAAGATAGAGCCCTCCAGAAGAACAGTATAGATGTCACGACAACGCTAAAAGGACCACACCAGCTGCAGGTTTTAGCGTGAGACTTTTTAGCGTCTCTGTTACGTTGCAAACTTTAAAAACATTGCCCCACCACGAAAAGTATAACGTTTCTCATTGGATAGATAGAATTTTTGTAGGCGGAGCTTAAGGTTAACATTGAGACCCTGATTGGTCAGATGAAAACACAGCCAGATAGTTTTTTTTAAACCAACTTCGGTAAATTGTGGTAAGGAGAAGTTACAGGAGACTTAGTTCGGAGACGGCGGGCTGGATGGCTGCTGCGCCGGCCGCTGCCGCCCTGACGCTGCTTAGACACCGACAAGGTAATGAACGCACGCGATGCCGCATTTTTGAGCGCATAAGGCTTCACTCAGAACTGCAGAAGTCTCATCTGTTACACCCCTTTCTTTGCGTAATACTAGTGTCGATCGTTAATTAAAACTCATGGTGTTCACATTTGCCACTTGAAGAAAAGATCTGAAACGCGATTATTTTTCTTTTATATAGTTATTGAGAAGCCACATCAGCCACTGTAATTTACGACAAGTTAAATAAGTAATTAAAGATAATTGAGGGTCACTGTAGACCATTTTTATAGTTTTCTTTTTTGTGAAACTTAAATTAAACCTAGATTATAGATGCGATATGGCATAGGTCATCCTTCGATCGATTGTAGAACTTGGAAACCCATTCAGGGAATATTCGTTCACATTTTTGTTGAACGCAGTTTGTTTTTTACCATCCTGTATTAAAACATTTCCTTTTATCAATAGCGCAATTTATAAATGATGTTTTGTGAGTAGAATAAAATTTCCAGTGGTAAACTTAACTGCTTTTTCGACGTTATTTTACCAGCTAACTAAAAATAGGAAAGCCTTGAACCATTTCCACTATACTTAGTTAGTATTAAGATACTTTTACAGGGAGTGCAGTGGAGCTGACGCTGAAATCATTTAGTATTTGGTTATATCATCGCTAGTCTCACTGAACTCTCCTGAATTCTACATGTCATGTGTGGTCTGGCGTCTCCTTACCAGCAACAGGTCCATGGTTCAAACTAGTTAATTCCCTAAAAAACACGCTCCGAGCGTCGTTGCGTGAAAGTGGTAGGGAGACACGATATAGAACAAACAGACACCACCATGAATGTTTAGGGTTTGGGAACATGAAGTCCATGAATGGTTGAAAATAATCTCCAAGTACCCCAGAATAACCATTACCAGTCGATGACCACAGTAAACACATGTCACACTATTATGGAGCCACCACGAGCTTTCGCAGTGCCTACCTGACAACTTCGGACAATGGCTTCAAAGGGCCTGCTCCACACTCGAACCCTACCACCATCTCTTACCAACAGAAATCGGGACTCACTTGACCAGTTCACGGTTTTCCAGTTGGCCAGGCTCCAGCCGACATGGTCACTAGCCGAGGAGAAGCTCTGCAGGCGATGTCGTTCTGTTAGCACCGGTACTCGCGTCGGCCGTTTGCTGTCATAGCCCCTTAACGCAAAATTTCGTTGAACTGTCCTAAGTGATGCTTTTGTCGTGCATCTCACATTCAATCCTGCAGTTATTGCTCGCAGTGTTGCGTGTCTATTAGTTCTGACAACTATATGCAAAACCACGCTGCTCTCGGTCGTTAAGGAAGGTCATCGGCCACTGTGTTGTCCGTGGTGGGAAGTAAAGCCTCAAACGTCGTATTCTCGGCACACTCTTGACACTGTGGAGCTCGGAATAATGAATTCGAATTTCATAAAGCTTTCCGAAATGGAATGTTCCATGGATATGGCTCCAACTACAATTCTGCGTTCAAAGTCTTTTGATACCCGTCGTATGTCCGAAATCACTTAGTAAACGTTTTCACCGAATCACCTGACAGTTCCGCCAAATGAACTGCTATTTTATCCTTACGTTCGCGATACTGCCGTCATCTTTATATGTGCATCTCGCTATACCATTACTTTTGTCACCTCAGTGTATTAACCATGCAGAAAATCCTTCAATAATTGGCGTACTATTGTGCAGTGTGGTCCTGCCGTCCCACGTGTCTGAAATACGGCTAAATGCCGTGTACGGAGCTGCCGTGTGAGTGATATTATCTGGCGGCTGTTTTCGTGAGCTGAGGCGTGCAGCGGCCACCAACCTGGTCTTCTCTCGAGTGGCATATTGCACGGCAGAAGGAATTAGGGGTTTGGGCCATCACTTAAGACTATGGTGATCGCTTTTCCTCGCTGAATAGCTGAGGCAAGAATTCATGCATTTAGATGTTGTTGTGTCAGGAATATAGTCGTGCTGTCATGGTCAGTAGAGTAGAATTGCATAATGTATTTTTCTCGGTAACTGAAGTGGTCCTTGTACCTTGTCCTCTTGTTTGCTTGTGATTATTCAGTCGTCGAATATAAGAAACATCGCACTGACTTCATAGTTTCTTCTATCTGCAGTAAAATTTTTTGTTTGTAGATCTCGGCAACATTTGCATTCTTACTGAATCCTGAATCACGTGTCCTGAAATGCGTCAGTATATTAAACGATACATGGTTAACGATGATGAGTACGTTTTACATTTGTGCGCGAACCGCGTTTTGAAACAGTTTTAATTTTATGTCGATCTCACGCTTTGTACCACATGGTTCAAATGGCTGTGAGCACTATGGGAGGTTATCAGTCCCCTAGAACTTACAACTACTTAAACCTAACTAACCTAAGGACATCACACACATCCATGCCCGAGGCAGGATTCGAACCTGCGACCGTAGCGGTCGCGTGGTTCCAGACCGTAGTGCCATGAACCGCTCGGTCACCCTGGCCGGCGCGATTTGTACCAGTGGGCTTGAGTGTTATCGGTATGGCTGGGCGCCATATCTAATGTAAGGTTTCCAACGTGAGGTGCCATTACTAAAGTTTACCGTATGTGCGAAACTATCTGATGTTTAGCCCTCCAGGCAGGCCGAAGTGGCCGAGCGGTTCTAGGCGCTACAGTCTGGAACCGCACGACCGCTACGAACGCAGGTTCGAATAAGGCCTCGGGCATGGCTGTGTGTGACGTCCTTAGGTTAGTTAGGTTTAAGTAGTTCTAAGTTCTAGGGAACTGATGACCTCAGAAGTTAAGTCCCATAGTACTCAGAGCCATTTGAACTATTTAGCCCTCCGGAAGTTTACTGGCAGTACACTGAGGTGTAAGCTGTATTCGATTTCTGTAATTGTGATGACAACAATCATGTAGTGAGTTCGGTCAAGTGTAATACAATGGTCACAGTGATACATCCTATGAAGCATGCCCTCGGAAGTGAATGTGTTTCTGAATCCGTTCTTGCCTCTTCCATTGGCTGGTGACCTACTTTGAAATGTGAAAATACTTGTTTGCCTCCGTCATGTTCTGTTAGCACCAGGTTAGCTTTTGTTGTACGGCAGGTACCGACAAACTGTTATCAGCCAGGACTTGTAATGAGTTTCGTTTGTGTATGTGTTCTTAGTCTATTATGTATCAACTGTTCGGGAATCAGTTACAGCTCGATTGTGGACGTTTCCCGAGTCACACTGGAAAGACGCGCACCTCACGAAGATAGGCCTGACTCGCTCCCTCAGCTGAGCAGACAAACTGTGTTCCTAAACCTTTTAACTCGCAGCTAGGTGTGCACGTACAAAATTTATGATCATTCTCTACATAAATGGTACACCGAATGTTTGTTGCATCTCGTCTCTTCTGCTTAACGGTTCTCATTTCATACAAGATGTGTTGCATTATGCAGCTGATAATCATTTTGACATCATTTTAATTTTATTGTACCCATTACAGTCGTTACAAACTATTAGTAGGTCTATGCACTTTCTATCATTGTAGGACTAATGACAGTAAGATTCCAAATAATGGATTCTAGAAGAAGATGCAATTCTCGTTTGTACATACACATTTAGTTAAGAGTTAACAGATGTAGAAACGCAGTTTTTCCGCTGACTTCAGCGAGCGAGCTCAGACCTACCTTCTCTGACGTACGGTCAGCGGCCTGTCTTTTCTCGTAGGCCTCGGTGTTTCCGCTGTGACGGGTGCTCCGTGATTAGACACACATCTGTCGTGTGTTTTGTTATTCCAGTTACGTGAAAGATTCCAGTTAGGTGAAAGATTAGTGGCTTATAATTTGCTGTCTGTTGTCTTGTACTATCTGTTATTCTGAGGTCTTGTCACGTCTGTTTGAAATCTTATTCCGTATCTCAGTGCTGCGACACAAGAAATGAGTTTATTAAGGAGGAGATGAGTTCTACATGTCATTGAAGAGAAACGACTAGAATTTCTTGTTTTGAATCAAAACTTGAGCAACTAAATTAAGAGTGGAGACACTACTGTGCCTTAGATGATCACTCTCTGCTGTTGTTCGATGATACGTTGTTCGCGGCAGCCGTATTCCACAGAGTATCTAAAATCACTGGTTGCGTTTCATTAATTTGTCATGACCTTGTCGATTGTTCGGTCGTTCGACGAACGTGGGTGTGCTCAGTTGCGTCGGCGCCTCGAGTTGCACTGTTTTTGCTGTGAGTATTCTTGGTGTGATTTTGATATTCATTGTATGTCCAACACACATCCGCGCATTCATGATAAGATGTGTCCTGGTCAGCGTGTGGCTTGAGGACTGCTGTGTGTTTTACCTGGTACAACGTACGTGGTCCTTATTGGTTGAGTTACACGAGTATGAACATTTCGTATGTTTATCCTTGACGGCTTATTTCAGACATGTGCGTACTTATTAATTTGTGCCCTTGTGCTGCGTTAGGAACATCGGATGGGTGTTGGTCATCGTGATCGTTCACTCGTCTCACTGTCGCTCCTAAGCTCTCATCTATTAAGTCCTAAAGCGAGAACTGTTCTAATTGTTTTAAGTCCTAAAGCGAGAACTGTTCTAATTGTTTAGTGGTAAATTAGTCTAGGGCGCTGATTACTACTGAAGTTAGTGTCGCATTCTGCCATTTACTGTTGTGGTTGATCAGGCTAATGCCTGTTTAGATATGTGATCAGGCTAATGCTTGTTTAGGTATCTGATATCTGATCAGGCTAGTGCCTCAAGTGATAAAGGGTACAGAAACCTGCCGACAAAGATTTATAGTGCCTACCTAGATTTAGGTCGCTGTATGGCCATCTTCAGTGCTAGAATACATGTGAAGAACCAGTTACAACTCGGTAACATTGATACCTTATGAAACGTTCAATTGCATAAACTTTAAATGTAAGTCAATCATAGAATATACACCAGTAAATGTTAGTTAAAACGTTAATAACAGTTGTGTATGCATGTATTCAAAGCTGGACTATTCACGTCAGAGACTGAGTTCTCACTGAGACAGGTGTTTACAATTACAACTGTACTGGCTTTAGTGTACGTTCTACCATCCGACAGCGTCCTCCTTCCGTGTATGATGCATCGACAAAGTGTATTGATTTTATTTCACTTGCACAGTTCCTATGTTTTATTTGTCATTTTATACTTCTTAAAAAGTCATGTACATAAAACAAATTAGGTGGCGGAAACCGAGAGCAGTGAATAATGTATTACACTTGTACATTGTGGTAACTCTGTGAACTAGCTAGTGTCGTTAGTTACTGCTGTACATTTGGTAACTGAACATAATTTAAAAAATACAAACCATGTCGTTCCAATACCCGAGTTAATAAAATTTATTAAAACCGCATTACGTACTAACTTCAGTCAAAATGAATTGGTGCACACACGAATGGTGCTATGAGTCGTACCATCAGCAGTATGCCGAAAGATAAGGGATATCCCTGCTGTAAAACGTCCGCTTATATGAGATACGTATATTATAATTTACACGGTTTGGAGTGCACTCAGGCGCTGATATGTTTAGTAGTGTTGGAACTACGTACGTATACAATCGATTTAAATGTTTAAACTTATATTTATTGCTGCGAAGATGGCCATACAGTGCCCGAAATCCAGATATGCATTAAACATCATTTGTGACTGATTGCTGTACCCTTTACTACTTAAATCAAGACAGCCGCTGGGCGCAACTGTTTCCCTATGGAATGGAATCTGATAAGGCTACTAAAGCACTCCGTCTTCAGGCCAAAAGTGGCCAATCGGGACCATCCGACCGCCGTGTCATCCTCAGATAAGAATGCGGAGAAGAGGGGC
Organism: Schistocerca gregaria; assembly: GCF_023897955.1. Classification (NCBI taxonomy): domain Eukaryota; kingdom Metazoa; phylum Arthropoda; class Insecta; order Orthoptera; family Acrididae; genus Schistocerca; species Schistocerca gregaria. The sequence continues at coordinate 167,604,049 of NC_064926.1, read as the reverse complement.
GTATGGTCAGCACACCGCTCTCCCGGTCGTTACGATAGTTTTCTTTGACCGTAGCCGCTACTATTCGGTCGAGTAGCTTCTCGATGGCATCACGAGGCTGAGTGCACTCCGAAATGATAAGGCTAGTGCCTCTTTAGTTATTTTGTCAGGCTAGTGCCTGTTCATTTATAAATGGGTTAATTCTCCACTTTAAACTGGAAACCCAGTTATTTAAGTTACATTTTTCTATAACTACCTGATGGAGTAGTTTTAAATGACAACAAGCACAGTGTAGTTAATAAGTGAGCACTCTAGCTTAAGTGGCTGTGGGTGTAGGGCAGACATCGGTCGCTAATCTGTCTGCTAACATCTAGTAACTTTAATTACTAACCGGACACCTGCAGAAATCTTAGGTATGCAACTTCTTTTTCGTTCAGTGTTAGTTTTGAACCATTGTCCACGTTGCTATCACGTTCAATGTGACAGTTGCCGTACAGGTCGAGATGGGCGGCTTTTCACATCTGGCAACAGTTGAGTGCGAGGTCGTCGAGTGTTCTAACTTGGGGGTGACATCTGAAAAATTAAAAAAAAAATCATGTCTGTCAGCCCTTCCCCCTTCAGTCGCAAACAACAACTCCCCAGCCACGTTCTTAGCCATTTCAGCAATCACCCTCCGAAAATATTGTTCAGAAATTTTCCAAGCTCTTCATTTTCGCACGTTTCCAAAGGTTCTGCACCAACTGCCGTGTGGGCTCTCGAGCGCCGCCGGCAGCTGCGCCTGCTTTTTGTGTATTCAGTGCCCCGCCCCGACTACAGAACGCGGGCGGGCATTATCATTTAACAACCCACCTAGCGAGCGCATCCCCCGCTCACTCTGGAATCTGGGCCCGGCCCTCCTCACGCCACCTGCGGCCGTATCAGGAACCCCGCGGCACGTGCCGGAGACACTCGTTCACCGTGAACGAGCGAGCGAACGAGCACTGCTGCTCCCGAAACTCCTCTCGCACCTCATCGATATTCCGCTTTGATCGACCGCCTAATGCTACAGAATTACGAGTTCGCTCTGTACAGAGACTGGAATCTGCAAGCTCTACTGTCCATGCGGAAAATTTCAAACAAAGACACTTGCAACTAAATTTAGCAACTTACCTAATTCAATGGCTTACAATCTAAACCCGAAACGGCCACGACGTGAAAACCATTGCCGTGCCCACAAAGTCCCGTACGCATGCTGATCGAAACTTGGCCTGTCTTCGCACTATTCGGTAAGTCTCTCTTTCTACATCTATATCTACATACATATTCCAGAGGTCATTGTAAGGTGCGTGGCGGAGGCTACCCCGTACCACTCTTGGTCATTTTCTTTCCTGTTCCACTCCCCAATAGAGCGAGGGAAAAATGGCATTCTACACTACTGGCCATTAAAATTGCTAAACCAAGAAGAAATGCAAAATATAAACGGGTATTCATCGGACAAATGTATTATACTAGAACTGACATGTGATTACATTTTTACGCAATTTGGGTGCGTAGACCCTTAGAAATCAGTATCCAGAACAACCACCTCTGGCCGTAACAACGGCCTTGTTACGCCTGGGCACTGAGTCAAACACAGCTTGGATGGTGTGCACAGATGCCCATGTAGTTTCAACACGATACCACAGTTCATCACGAGTAGTGACTGGCGTATTGTGACGAGCCAGTTGCTCGGCCGCCATTGACCAGACGTTTTCTACTGGTGAGAGATCCGGAGAATTTGCCGGCCAGGGCAGCTGTCGAACATTTTGTGTATCCAGAAAGGCACGTACAGAACCTGCTACATGCGGTCGTGCATTATCCTGCTCAGATGTAGGTTCTGCAGTTATCGAATGAAGGGTAGAGTCACGTGTCGTAACACATCTGAAATGTAACGTCCATTGTTCAAAGTGCCGCAAATGAGAACAAGAGATGACCGAGATGTGTAACCAATGGCACCCCATACCATCACGCCGGGTGATACGCCAGTATGCCATGACGAATACAAGTATCCAATGTCTGTTCACAGTGATGTCGCCAGACACAGATGTGACCATCATGATGCTGTAAACAGAACCTGGATTCATTCGAAAAAATGACGTTTTGCCATTCGTGCACCCAGGTTCGTCGTTGAGTACACCATCGCAGGCGGTCCTGTGTGTCATGCAGCGTCAAAGGTAACCGCAGCCATGGTCTCTGAGCTGATAGCTCATTAAGCTGCAAACGTAATGGAACTCTTCGTGCAGATGGTTGTTATCTTGCAAACGACCCCATCTGTTCATCCAGGGATCGAGACGGGGCAGCACGATTCGTTACAGCCATGCGGATAAGATGCCTGTCATCTCGACTGTTAGTGATACGAGGCCATCGGGATCCAGCACGGCGTTCCGTATTACCCTCCTGAACCAATTCCATATTCTGCTAACAGTCATTAAATCTCGATCAACGCGAGCAGCAATGTCGCGATACGATAAACCGCAATCGCGATAGGCTACAATCCGCTGTTTATCAAAGTTGGAAACGTGATGGTACGCATTGCTTCTCCTTACACGAGGCATCACAACAAAGTTTCATCAGGCAACGCTGGTCATCTGCTGCTTGTGTATGAGAAATCGATTGGAAACTTCCTTCATGTTAGCACGTTAGAGGTGTCGCCACCGGCGCCAACATTGTGTGAATGCTCTGAAAAGCTAATTATTAGAATATCACAGCCTCTTCTTCTATCGGTTAAATTTCGCGACTGCAGCACCCCCTCTTCGTGGTGTAGTGATTTTAATGTCCAGTAGTGTATATGCCCCCAACACGAGCCTTAGTCTCTATAATCTTAATTTCTTTTTCTTAAGCGAAATGAACGTTGGCGGTAGTCGTATCCATCTGCTGTCAGCCTCAAATGCTGGTTCTCTACGATTTCTGAATAGTTGTTGTTGTGGTATTCAGTCCTGAGACTGGTTTCATGCAGCTCTCCATATTACTCTATCCTGTGCAAGCCTCTTCATCTCCCAGTACCTACTGCAACCTACATCCTTCTGAATCTGCTTAGTGTATTCATCTCTTGGTCTCCCTCTACGATTTTTACCCTCCACGCTGCCCTCCAACTGGTGATCCCTTGATTCCTCAGAACATGTCCTACCAACCAATCCCTTCTCCTAGTCATGTTGTGCCACAAACTTCTCTTCTCCCCAATCCTATTCAATACTTCCTCATTAGTTATGTGATCTACCCATCCAATCTTCGCCATTCTTCTGTAGCACTACATTTCGAAATCTTCTATTCTCTTCTTGTCCAAACTATTTATCGTCCATGTTTCACTTCCACACATGGCTACACTCCATAGAAATACTTTCAGAAATGACTTCCTGACACTTAAATCTATACTCGATGTTAACAAATTTCTCTTCTTCAGAAACGCTTTCCTTCCCATTGCCAGTCTATAGTTTATATCCTCTCTACTTCGACCATCATCAGTTATTTGGCTCCGCAAATAGCAAAACTCATTTACTACTTTAAGTGTCTCATTTCCTAATGCAATTCCCTCAGCATCACCCGACTTAATTCGACTACATTCCATTATCCTCGTTTTGCTTCTGTTGATGTTCATCTTATATCCTCCTTTCAAGGCACTGTCCAACCCATTCAACTGCTCTTCCTAGTCCTTTGCTGCCTCTGACAGAATTACAATGTCATCGGCAAACCTCAAAGTTTTTATTTCTTCTCCGTGGATTTTAATACCTACTCCGAAGTTTTCTTTTGTTTCCTTCACTGCTTTCTCAATATCAAGATTGAATAACATCGGGGAGAGGCTACAAACTTGTCTCACTCCCTTCCCAACCGCTGCTTCCCTTTCATGCCCCTCGACTCTTATAACTGCCATCTGCTTTCTGTACAAATTGTAAATAGCCTTTCGCTCCCTGTATTTTAGCAGTGCCACTTTCAGAATTTGAAGGAGAGTATTCCAGTCAACATTGTCAAAAGCTTTCTCTAAGTCTACAAATATTAGAAGCCTTTCCGTTATCTGGCTTCTAAGATACGTCATAGGGTCAGTATTGCCTCACGTGTTCCGATACTTCTACGGAATCCAAACTGATCTTCGCCGAGGTCGGCTTCTACCAGTTTTTCCATTCGTCTGTAAAGAATTCCTGTCAGTATCTTGTAGCCGTGACTTATTAAACCGATAGTTCGGTAATTTTCACATCTGTCAATACCTGCTTTCTTTGGGATTGGAATTATTATATTCTTCTTGAAGTCTGAGGGTATTTCGCCTGTCTCATACATCTTTCTCACCAGATGGTAGAGTTTTGTCAGGACTGGCTCTCCCTAGGCTGTCAGTAGTTCTAATACAATGTTGTCTACTCCCGGAGCTTTGTTGCGACTCAGGTCTTTCAGTGCTCTGTCAAACTCATCACGCAGTATCATATCTCCCATTTCATCTTCATCTACATCATCTTCCATTTCCATAATATTGCCCTCAAGTACATCGCCTTTGTATAGACCCACTGTATACTCCCTCAACTTTTCTGCTTTCCCTTCTTTGCTTAGAACTGGGATCCCATCTGAGCTCTTGATATTCATACAAGTTGTTCTCTTTTCTCCAAAGGTCTCTTTCATTTCCTGTAGGCAGTATCTATCTTACCCCTAGTGAGATAAGCTTCTACATCCTTACATTTGTCCACTAGCCACCCCTGCTTAGCCATTTTGCACTTGCTGTCGATCTCATTTTTGAGACGTTTGTATTCCTTTTTGCCTGCTTCATTAACTGCATTTTTATATTTTCTCCTTTCATCAGTTAAATTCAATATTTCTTCTGTTACCGAAGGATTTCTACTAGCCCTCGTCTTTTTACCTACTTGATCCTCTGCTGCCTTCACCAATTCATTCCTCAAAGCTACCTATTCTTCTTCTACTGTATTTCTTTCCCCCATTCTTGCCAGTTGTTCACTTATGCTCTCACTGAAACTCTGTACAACCTCTGGTTTAGTCAGATTATCCAGGTCCCATCTCCTTAAAATCCCACCTTTTTGCAGTTTCTTCAGTTTTAATCGACAGTTCATAACCAATAAATTGTGGTCAGAGTCCACGTCTGCCCCTGGAAATGTCTTACAATTTAAAACCTAGTTCTTAAGTATCTGTCTTACCATTATATAATCTATCTGATACCTTCTAGTATCTCCAGGATTCTTCCATGTATACAAGCTTCTTTTATGATTCTTGAACCAAGTGTTAGCTATGTTTCTGAATAGTGCTCCTGTAAAAGAACGTCGGCTTCCCTCCAGCGATTTCCATTTGAGTACCTCAAGAATCTCCATGATAATTGCGTGTTGCTCCAAACCACCGGCGACAAATATAGCAGGCTGACTCTTGAATTGCCTCGAAGTCTTCTTTTAATCCGACCTGGTACGAATCCTAAACACTTGAGCAGCATTCAAGAGTAGGTCGCACTAGCGTCCTATATTCGGTTTCCCCTACTAATGATCCACACTTTCCCAAAATTCGGCAAACAAACGGAAGCCGACCATTAGCCTTCCCTACCACAATCCTCAGATACTCGTTGCGTTTCATATCCCTTTGCAATGTTAGGCTCGGATATTTAAACGCAGTGACTGTGTCAAATTGAACACTATTTACGCCGTATTCGAAATTACGGATTTGTTTTTCCTACTCATCTCCTTCATCTTACCAATTTCTACATTTACAGCTAGCAACATAACTAGAAATTTGGTGAAAATCATCTTGTATCGCTCTATAGTTACTAATCTTCGACACACAGCATTATCCGTAAACAATGGCACATTAATGTTCGCGCTGTCCGCCAAATCATTTATGTGTATAGAAAATAACAGCCATCTTTTCACACTTCGCTGTGGGACTCTTAACTATACCCTTGTCTCTGGTGAACACCCACCATCAAGGACAACATATTGGCTTCTGTTATTAAAGTATTCGTGCCACTCACATATCTGGGAACGTATTCTATATGCTCATACCTTAGTTAACAGCATGCATTGGGTACCGTGTCAAATGCTTACCGGATTTATAGAAATATAGTATCTCTCTGTTAGCCTTCATCCACAGTTCGCAGTGTATCATGAGCGATAAGGGCAAACCGAGTTTTGCACTAGTGGTGCTTTCCAAAACCATACAATTCATGGACATGAGCTTCTCGGTCTCAAGGAGGTTCATTATATTCGAACTCAGACTTCTGTAGGAGTCCGGAGTCGCGCGACTGCTACGATCGCAGGTTCGAATCCTGCCTCGGACATGGATGTGTTTGATGTCCTTAGGTTAGTTAGGTTTAAGTATTTCTAAGTTCTAGGGGACTGATGACCTGAGATGTTAAGCCCATAGTGATCAGAGCCATTTGAATCTTTTTTCTTTTTTTTTTTTTTGAGTTTTTGTAGCAAACCGATGTTAGAGAAATTGGTGTGTAATCTTGGTGCCCCGTACTTTTCGTCTTCTTATATACTACTCGATTCTTCTAGCGTATAGCGCGACACTTCATTTATCATCATGAACAACCAATTTTTTCCAGCACTTCTTGCCGCTTACTTTGGCGGTACAACTTTCTTCGGTTTGGCAGAATTTTGGTCTAAGTGCTGGTTATCTTTCGCTATTTGTTCTTGGCATAAAGGGACTTCACAGAGCCAGAGGCTATATAGAAAAAAACAGTCCAGTGACCTATAATCACAGTCCATTAAAATTGAATAGTAAGAGAAAAGGAGAAGGATGACAACTCGTAATATTATGTAGTCGCATAATCGCAGTCATCGCAAAATTACTATGAATTGCCATTACAGCACTATGCAGAGAAAAAGTAAAGATTTAGTTACGGATCAAACAACTAAAAATTGTAACAATCGATATACGAAATGTAGAGAATTCGCTATTCTGTAAATCCTGCAGCAAATTTGTTAGTTATGCAGGAATGAAATATATCTGTTTGGCTGTATCCAGTGATAAGTTCTACAGACATTTTGGTGAAAGACCTCACAGTATTTGGAAAAGATAGATTAAATACAGATAGTGGCGGCGGGTTTGTTCTTGTTAGAAATAGTTTATGTTGCAGCAAAATCGAAGTAGATTTTCTGTGAATTAATATGGGTAGAGGGTATACTTGACAATGGAAACCAATTAATTATTGCTTCCTTGTATCTGCCTCCATCGGATGTGTGCATAGGATGAAGACCCTGCTGCGCTGTCCTGTGACGCCCTGGAATCTGACGACGTGACGTCCTTCCCCGCCTCCTTCTCTGGTCAGCGTCCACCTTCACACACTGACCTACTCCTGTCTGCGTCTGATGGTTTTGCCTCCCTTTCTGTGTGGGACGCTACCTGTGAGCGCACCTCTGATAGTGTTCCACTGAACCGATCTGGTGAGACTTCTGTCTCTTGCGCGGATGACGTAGATGTGGGGATGAAAGTTCTGGAGGTGTAGTGAGCTATTGACCCCCTTGGTGGGGTCGGCTAACTCCCTGTCACAATGATGTACCCTTCCAGGGGGGCCTAACAGGGAGCTCCCTGCCCTTCTTCAATGTTTAATTCTTTCTTCTTGGTGTAGCAATTTTAATGGCCGATAGTGTACCTTTGTACCATGCCCTCTACACTTTTCTTGGTTCCTCTGGGTGGGAACGGGACATGATGGCCAGACCTTGGATTGCGACCACTGCCCACTTTGTCATCACCCATCCCTCTGTGCGCCAGGAGGGTTCCTTTGGAAAAAAGAGCCGTCAGATCACCAAACTTCAGAATCGTCTGGTGTTCAGTACTTGGATGGGCATCCTTCCAGGTACGCTTTGTGCTCTTGAGACTTTCCCCTGTGCTTTTTGCGGCGGAGAAGACAGGAGGGATGATAGCGTGAAGTCCGTGATAGCCAGTCTTGGATTCAGTTCCAAATCTCTCCACAGTACCTCATGAAGTTAGATCATGAGACCGGTTGATGGCGCTCCGTTCTTCGGATGAGACGTTAAACCCGGTGGTCTTCTTGATGCTCTTCGAGAGAGGTAGACTGTGTGGCAACACCGGATTTCACCCTCTCCCTTCTCTGATCATGTCCAACATGAACACAACACTGCGCCGCGCCACCCCCCCCCCCCCCCACACACACACACACATCACAGTCATCTACACTTAACAAAATACCCCATACTTACTTTGTGTGGTAAAGAGGCCTAAGAGAGCAAAGGCCAGGTAGCCTTTCCAGTCGGGAACCTGAATCTCTGCTTTGGGGTCTCCCATCAATTAATACCATACGACATAACTTTATCGATGTATTTAAAAAGGCAGATAAAGCTTCGGCTGACGTCTTCGTAAGGGACAGCCGCTACTCCTTCCCAACTACCTAATTAAGTGCTGACGAGATGTGAGTTACATTCAAAGAAATAGTATCTGATATTTCGGCGAGACTGATGTGTAAGAAATTTTTTGGGAGATCAGAGCAGATAACAGCTAGTTACTATCGAACCTGGTCATGAAATAAGCTATTTCATAACAAGATATCTTGGTTTTTAATATTATCAATTGCAAACTTAGATCGCAACAACCGCATTTGTACATTATGTAAATAGTATCTGCGGTGACTGAGAGATTTATACGAAAGACATTCATAAACGATGGTGCCGAAACCCATGGTACACAAAACAGGTTAGTATACCGTTGTAGAGGCAACTAAAAATGCATGGCAAGTGTGAAATAACACACAGTCTTCAAGACTGGCGAAGTTTTACTGAAGCCTGAAAAGAACGCGAGCTTCAGTGGGAGGTGCTTTTAGTAACTTCCACAGCGAAACTCTATGTCGAAATGTGACAGAAAATCCTAGACATTCTGGTTATAACTAAAGTACATCTGCGGCCAGACACAATCAATGCCTTCACTGTGCGGTACCAATTGTAATATAATCGATGATAGCGCCACTGAAGTGGAGTTTACCGAAATTTTTTCACCAAAGAAGACGAAGCAAATATTCCAGAATACGAATCGAGAAAAACTTCCAACACGAGTAACCTGGAAATAACTATCCTCGGTGAAGTGAAGCAGCAGATTGCACACTAATAAAACGCCTTTCAGATTATGTTACTACAGTATCCCCGTACTTAGCAATAATATATAACCGATCGCTTGACCGAAGATCCGTACCAAAGGACTGGAAAGCGACACAGTTGACAACAATACTCAAGATAGGGGTTTAGAATAATCCGCTGAATTACAGACCGATATCACTAACGTTTATTTCTACTAAGATTTTGAATCAGATACTGTGTTCGACAACTATAAATTACGTCGAAGGTAATTCAGCATGGATTGAGAAAATATCGTTACTGTGAAACACAACTATTTCTATTTTCGTACAAGGTACTGAATGCCATAGACACGGGCTTTCAAAATGATTCCATAGTGCTGGATTTGTAGAAAACGTTTGATAATCTTCCTGGAAAGAGACATCTAATCCAATTGCGTGCTTGTGAAATATCGATTTAGGTGTATAACTAGAACACAGATTTCCTCTCAGAAAAGTCACAGTACATAGTAACCAAAGGAAAATCATCTATTAAAACGGAACTTATATTCGACGTTCACCAAGGAAGTGTTATAGGCCCTCTTCTGTTCCGAATCACCATTAACGTTTTAGGACATGATGTGAGCAGCCTTCCTAGATTGTTTGCAGATGATGTTGTTACTTACCATATATCAAGTAGTAAAGTCAGAAGATCAAAAGCAATTGGAAAATGACTGATACGATGTCTGAATAGAGCAAAAAGTGGCAATTTTCTCTCAATAGTAAAAAGTGTGAGGTTATCCACAGGACTACAAAAAAACTCCTTTAAACTTCGGTTACACAATAAATTAAGCAAATAGAAAAACTGTTAGGAGATGCAGCAAGTGTACTAATGAGACTGCCTGCAACACGCTTGTTCGTCCACTGCTAGAGTACTGCTGTCTTGTGTGGGATTCTTACAATATCCGTCCCCGGTAGCTGAGTGATCAGCGCGACAGGCTGTCAATCGTAAGGGCCCGGATTCGATTCCCGGCTGGGTCGGAGATTTTCTCCACTCAGGGACTGGGTGTTGTGTTACCCTAATCATCATCATTTCATCCCCGTAGACGCTCAAGTCGCCGAAGTGGTGTCAGATCGAAACACTTGCACCAGGCGAGCGGTCTACCCGATGGGAGGCCCCCGTCAGACGCCATTATTATTATTATTACCATATAGTATTGACGGAGGACTTCGCAAACGTTTGTAGAAAGACAGTTCGTTTTTTATTATCGCGAAAGGGGAGAGAGAGTCACAGAAACGGTATGTGCGTTACTATGGCAATAATTAAGGCAAAGGCGTTTTTCATTGAGGCGAGGTCGTGGCGTTTATGCCACATCACTGGCCATGTTTATTATATTTTAGTTGCTGTGTTTTAAAGCACAGTATATAGCTGTATAGGAAGATTTGGTTACGGGAGTCTAGCAAGTAGGAAGGGATTACAAGGAGGACTCAACGAAGGACGCGCCAGATGATCACAGGGCGTGAGAACGGCAGGGCGAGCAATGGCCTCATAGCACTGCAACAGAGAGAGAGAGAGAGATATCTTCTACTATTTCTGTTTATTGTTTCAGTATTAATATACAGTTCCGACCATGCTGATGACATTACTTGCACTGAGAAATTTGCTAACGATAATTTCAATATAACTTACTTCATCAGGAAGTGATAATTACACATTTTAGTTGCTGTCAGTGTTTATTGATGGAAAGGATATATCAACCACAAGTGCGCCCGGAGAGGACACTTGTCAGGCTGCTAAGATAGCTCACTACCGGTCTACGATCGATTTAAGAGACGGTAACACGTGAATCCGTGTATAAAATCTAGGCTCATGTAAAGACGGAAACTTTTGTAAACAAAATTTCCTGGAATGATATAATTGCGCGGTGTTGTATTAATCCAAGCCTACTACGCTCCACTTCAAAGTAGCAACATGTAAACTAGTGCTTTAAGTGCAGCTCCGCGTAAGATGGAGTAGCCTCGAAAAACGTATTTGTACGATCTCACGTAGATTCTAAGATCGTGTGAAGCATTTTTTTGACTTTTGCGGTGTTCGGGAACTAATGATTAATGACCTGGTATGTCGTTGTGTATGTTATCGATAGACTAGCTCTAGAAAGAGCTTTACTAATTTTGCGACTGAACAAATAAAAGAAAGTTAGTGGCCATCATAAAGTTTTACGATTCTCATTATGCTTAAGCATTTGAACCTACCCACTTGCCACATTATTAAGCACTTTTATTGCGCAATTATTAGAGTTCGTACTCGACGGAGGAGAAACTAGTTCGGGCAACATCTACCAGATGCGAGGTAAGCAAATTGGCTACAGTTCAGTTGCGAAAATTGGGTGAAGAACTCGCAGAATTTCCATATGTACATCACACGTAGCATCACTATGCATCCCCGTATACGTACATATTGTGACGGACGATATTCCGAACCTTCATTTCCCTCCCTGTTGTGAAAATCTTACAAGATGTTTGCACGAAATTTGGATCAGCTACGTACTTTCTGCTCTGAATGAAATAACTTCATTGTTTACAACTTGTATAGGGAGAAATGATCATCACAATAAAATAAGGTAAATCCGGTCTCGTATAGAAGGATTTTAAGTGTTCGCTTTTCCCCGTGCTCTTAGGCAATGAAACTGTAGATAAATAGTCTGAAAATCGTTCGAAGAAGCGTCTGCAAGGTACGTAACTGTGAACTACACGGTTGACATGCCATCATAATAAAATACGGGAAATGAGAACCCGCACGGAAAGATGTAGGTGCTCGTTTCTTCCGTGCCCTGTCCGATATTGTAATAATAGAGATTTATTGAGAATGTGCGTCGATAAAACCTGTGCCAGGCACTTGCGTGTGATCTGCAGAGCATCCATGTGGATGTAGATGTAATTGTAGCTGTAAATGTAGATGTAAATGACGGAGGAAAGTAAGCTGCACGCTCCATGCGGCACTCTTCTTCTGTCTGTTCCTTCCAACCCTTCCCACTTTTACAATGTGGCATGGTAGTGGAGGAAGCGTGCACTCGAATGAAGGAAATTTGCAAATACGAATGAGCACTGAGCGCGAGCAGAGTTCTTGACCATTGCTGATGTGAATCGAATTAATACAATGTGTAGAGAAACGAAGCAGCTGTGACAAAACGCTTATATAAATAAACGAAGGTCGTTTAATTTTATCCACCGATATACAGTGACGACTATTAAAACTGCAACATCAAGAAGATGGCGTTTAACAACTGTCAGATTGGCTTAAGGTGTACTACTTGCTTCTTATGTAAATGATTAACATTTCAGGACAAGCGCCGGCCGGAGTGGCTGGGCAGTTCTAGGCGCTACAGTCTGGAACCGAGCGACCGCTACGAATCCTGCCTCGGGCATGGATGTGTGTGATGTCCTTAGGTTAATTAGGTTTAATTGGTTCTAAGTTCTAGGTGACTGATGACCTCAGAAGTTAAGTCGCATAGTGCTCAGAACCATTTGAACCATTTTCTTCAGAACAAGCGAAAAAAGGAGAGGGATATAATGCCATTTACAAGCTGTGTACAGAGTTACCCAGAACACCATCGACTAAATTTCGTAGGTTGTTAAGAGAAATTTTACTGAGTATTTTGGTGTAAGGGACCCGTAGTCCCTCATGTCTCGTAACAGAGTAATAATGTGATTATTATGTATTGATTTTGTCACCTCAGTGATCTTTATTTATGGGAATATGCCTTCACAGTGGTGGGAAAAATGTATAATACGACAACGTAACAGATAGAGTAATGCAGCATCTCTAAACCAGATGCAAAAAGTAGTGTAATTGTGTTGCCGCAGATAGAAAACATTCAGTGATCCCACACACGAGGTAAGTTGCGGTAAACTCTCCAGCGGTAAGCCTGTCCGTGCTGTTGTGTGTGTGTGTGTGTGTGTGTGTGTGTGTGTGTGTGTGTGTGTGTCACTGTTAACGAAAAACTGTGCCGGGAAATAACGGGACACAAACGAGCAGTACTGAGTACAATATTGTGGTGGAAGTGTAAAGCGGGTACTCCTGTTGTCAACAACAAGTACCATGACACAGTGGAACATGTGTTTCCAAAAAAGTCTCACAGTGCGTATCACCGTCTTTTGCAGTGTTAAGGAGATATAAACTTCAAAAAAAATTTGCATCACCTCGATTACGAGAGTTCCGTAACCTGTACACAAATTAAAATGAAACGAATACCCTTATCTGGATACAGAAGACAGCCGAAAATGTGTGCCCCAACAGGGACTCGAACACGGGACCTCCTGCTTACACATCAGACACTCTAGCCATCTTTTTTTTTTTTTTATTATGAGATTGACTTGGTATATTTCACGAGAATTCAGACAACCATAGTCAAATCATCATTTAATATTAGCTGCAAAAAGAAAATCAACAAATTAGTTGAAACACAAATAAAACATTTCTTCTGAAGGGGAAGACCAACCCGTTACCCCACCCGTATGAATTTTGGGTGTATATAAATACATGCAAAAGAGAAAAAAAAATTACGAAAAAATACAACAAGGGAGGGGACTCAAGCTCAGGGAAGAAACAGGAATCACAGGGGAACTTAACCAACACCTTGACGGTTAAACACAAGAAAAAGCATAATCGCAAAAAGCGTTCGGTATTGCGGTAACCGCTGCCATTTCCAATGCGCAGTTGACAAATAATGGTGAAAAACGCGGGGATCTGGGTCATTACCGCCTTCAATGACGTAGTGGACATAGTAACCCAAGAGCCAGACAATCGTGTTCGTTTTCGTCTGAGGAAAATAAGAAATGTCCGGATGTAAGAAGATGTCGTCTGGGAATGCGGTTTCAGGCCCTCTAGTAAGAAAAGCTAATTGACGGCGAACCCAGAGCCAATGATCTCGTCCGCAAGCAACTAGCCTGTGAAGTAAGGTGTCAGTTTGATGACATTCCTCACACTGATCAGTCGGACGAAGGCCAATACGAAAAAGACGATCACCAGTAGGTATCAGACGGTAAATGACCTTATACCACGTTGAAACAATCTCCATCGGCAAAATGGGAAGACTAAGATGAGACCAGACCGTTTTCCATGACGTTGACGGGGAAGCAAGTTCAACAGAAGAAGGGAAACATGCTGTACCCCAACGGATTTGTAGCATGTTGGTAGTAATATGCGTCATAGAAAGTATATCAGCACCCAGAATACCGAAAAGTACAAAGTATTCACGAATGTGCCGCAATTTAGGATTAATCCGTCCAACATCAACAGGAGGGGTCAGACTGGCCGGCCGGAGGCGGGAAAGTAAACGAGAGGTGACTGAATGCGGAGCTCGCGTACAGGTTAAAACATTGCGGCGGGCAAATAAGATGGACGTCTTCACTTCGATATCTGAAAGACCCAATCCTCCAAGCTTCCGAGGCCTGGCCACAACTTCATACCGGACACGGAAGACATGGCGGCGCCACAGAAATCGACTAGACAGCTGTTTCAGCCTGCGGGCCATCATCGCGGGAAGCGGGAAGACCTGCGCAAGGTAGTATATTTTACTGAAGACATAGGTCTCTAAAACCCGTGCCTTGTGAAGGAGGCTAAGGGAACGGCGGTCATGTTCAAGGATCGCCCCGTGAACACGACTTGTAACCTCACGCCAATTTAGTGCCGCCATTTTGATCGGATTACGATCCACTATGATCCCCAAGGTCTTATGGCGATCGACAACCGTCGCCCAAGGAATGACGACATGATCAAAGCCTCTCAACGGCAGGAACGTGCATTTGCGATCATTAATGCGAGCACCAGCAAGACCACAAAATGAAACCAAGGTATCCTTAAGCCGCGGTATGTCCTCGGCATGTCGTACTAAAACCATGACGTCATCGGCGTATGCACGGACTGCAAAAATTGCCCCCAATATATTCCAGCCACGTAATTGCATGGTGAGATGGCGAAGTAAGGTCTCTAAGGATAGAACAAAAAGTGACATGGATAAGGGGCTTCCCTGGGGTAACCCCCGTCTGATCGATATCCGGGGGGTAGGGTGACCGTTCACAATCACCGAGACACTGATACCGGTAAAAAGATTAGTTAAGACTTGTCGAGCATCATTATTAAAGCCGACAGCGGTGAGCACTCTCGATAAAAATCATGGCTGACGCGATCGAACGCTTTCTGGAAATCAAGAAAAAGCAAAGCCCCTGGGATATTAGCGGCAGCCGCCACCGAGATTACATCGCGACATTCGAGAACGGAAGTCAGTATCGTGCGTCCAGGCACACAGCTTTGGTGGGCGGCTATAATGGTATCGAGCAGCTTAGAGAGACGGATATTAATTGCTCGAGCGACAAGTTTATAATCAAAGTTAAGGAGAGTAATAGGACGGAGGGAATCAACTGCAGGTCGACCTGTGGATTTCGGGAGGAGGACCATTCTGCCTTCCTGAAAAGGAGCAGGAAGTGAGACTCCCCGCATCACTTCATTTACCATTGACGTTAAGGTGTCACCAATGAGCGGCCAAAATTGAACATAGAACTCCTTAGGAATACCATCTAATCCCGGCGACTTGCGGGACTGCGATCCTGCAACAACATCATATACGTCATCCTTCTGAAAGGGACGCAGAAAGGCGTCGTTTAATTGAGGAGTGACGACGCGAGGCAGCAAGGAGGTAAAGTCGTCAAGAGAGGTTTCCGCCAGGACATGAGTATCGTACAGATCAGTAAAATAGGTGTAAACGAAGTCAGAAATGTCACGGTGAGAGGTGAACACGCGGCCGTCAGCGGTTGTGAGGGAGGCAAGGCACCCACGTTTCCGGCGCGACCGTAAACGGACTAGATGGTAGAGTGACGTCAGTTACTCTTGTAGGAGGGAACGTGGTTGAGACCTCGTCCGCAGGCCCTCCATTTGAATGCGTTTGAGCTGCAGCAATTTGGCTTTGATGCGCTGTATATCAGTAACCCGTAGGGGAGCATGCGTAGCACTATCGTACAGTTGACGTAAGACAGAATAGTAAAATTCTTGCATTCGTCGATCTTCTGCCACCTTCGCAGCCCCAAAACGCATGAGAGCCCTACGGATGTGTGGTTTTGCATACAGTGTCCACCATGCCACGATAGACGGGTACCGGTCCATAGTACGAGAACAACGAGTCCAAATGTCCTCCAGAACGATACCAAGGGAGGTATCTTGCAAATACACGATATTGAGCATCCAAGGAGGACGAAACAATTTTACCGGTTGTCGCTCGTAATTAAACGTAACGGCTACAGTGCAATGATCAGTAAAACAGGCTGGTATCACATCAACAGCCAGAAGTTGCCCACACAAGGAATCGGAAAGGTAAAAGCGATCGAGGCGACTGCTAGACGTGGGAGTAAAGTAGGTATGTCGCACAAGTGTAGGATAGCGAGAAACCCACACGTCATGCAGGTGCAAGGAGCGCACAACGTCGTCGAGTTCTTTACTGAAATTAAAATTAGGAGACTGATCCACCGGCCGTAGAACACAATTGAAGTCCCCACCTAAAATTATCTTTGTCGGGGATTTACGAAGCAGGTAAATGACTTCTTCTTTATAGAAACTCGAACGTGCGGTAGTACAACCCGAACCAGAAGGGGCATAAAGAAGGAGTAAACTGAGATCATAAAACGTGCACCCGATCCCCCTTCCACTGTCGAGTACTTCGAAATTCATCAACGGAATGCCTTCTCTATAAAACAAGGCAGTGCCCGTAGAAAGTTCGGAAGCGACATTAAAAAACGTCGAGAACCCAGGAATGGAAAACTGGTCGAATAGGACTTCCTGTAAAAAAACAACATCTGCCCCAGACTGATAGATAAACTGTCGCAAAGCGGCGAGCCGAAGCTCAGAACATATTCTGTTAATATTCAGAGTAAGAAATGTATATGCTTGCATGGAACTTCAACCAAGAAAGAAGAACAAAGATCGGTAGAGAGCCGTCAGCTGACGGAGCAACATACAAGTAATCATACCAGAAACAAGCGCTGAACCACAGAGAGAACAACTACGAAACAGAACCCTCATCTTCCCACTGCTTTTTCTTCGGCCGTGACGCGGCTCTCTGTGGCTGTTTACGGATTCGACTGCGGCTCCGCAGTACCGACGCTGCAGCGTTCGGCTGCGTGGGAGCATCATGTAGACATTCCGTGTCAGATTGCGGGAGAGAGGCCTCTACATCCCACTCGTCCGCAGACATGGGTTCACGGTGGGACAGTTGGTGAATAACAACGGGATCCACTGGCTCTGGAGAATCAATCAGTTGTTTGATGGGAGGAGGCTGTGACCCAGAGGTGGCGACAGAAATTCCAGAAGGGGGATGCGAAACAGAGTCAATAGGAGAAGTGTCAGAGAGAACCGGAGAAGACACGTGGCAACCAGAAGCAGGTTCCGTCATGGGCGTCTCCGAAGAGGCTGCCGCGGCAGCAGGAACAACGTCAGATAAGGTGTCAGGGAGCTTCTGCAAAGGCGTGATAGCACCTGTGGCGTCCTCATCCACTATTTCCGACTGAGAAAGAGAGTCCTGTACCGGAGGCCCATCGGAAGGGCGAGCCAATAAGGAGGATTCATCAGCCGCATCATCCTGTGTTCGCCGACGCTTGTTGTGAGAAATCCGCGCGGGCACATCGGAATTAAGGGCAGCAACATCCCTACTCAAGGACAACGGGGGAAAATCACGGACGTTGTCGGGCAACGGAGCACTGCGTCCCTCAGTAACAGTGAGCGATTCAGTCCGAGATCCTTGCGGGAGAAGATCAGCTAAAGTCAATTTTTTACGCTGTTCGTATGTAGGTTTTAATACCACCACACGCCGCGGACAATTAGTACGGAAATGACCAGTTTCATTACAATAATAACATGTTCCTTCCTGGCCACTGTACGTGATATGGACTCTATAACCACATACCTGTAGGTGAGAAGGAATAGGTTTTTAGACCACCATTTCCACCGACCGAATACCACTATATACCTGTAAGCGGTGCTGAGCAGACCAGCGTTCCTTTCGAATATGGCGTACGTCCCCATAAGGAAGCAAAACGGACTTCAGAAAACAGTCGTCAACCTCGGGCGGAAGGTTAAATACCCGAACATTCGTATATATCACTTCTGCATTTGCCAAGAGAACCATACTAGTGGAACCATCACGGTGCGTAAAGGGTACCTGAGAACCATGACGAGAAAGTAGCCTATCAACCTGGAGCGGGTCAAGAAACTTAACAAAAAACACATATAATTCGCTGTCGAAATATGCGGTATGCACCTGATCAGTAGTGACTTTAACTGTATCGACTAACCAGTCATGTATCTCCAAAGAACCAGGCTGGACGTGACGCGTGAATTTGTCAAAGGTAAAACTGACTGTACCTGTACGCGGAACTTTCGTGGGAACCATGGTGGACATCACGGCGAGAGACGACGCCGCGACAGGAAGGGCCGCACGAACACCAAACACCAGCCGACAACCAGCGATGCGACGCGCACGGAGACCAACACGGCACTAAACTGACAGGGGGAAAACACGCTGCGCTACGGTAGATGCGGAACTAAGAGCACAACCTAGTCGCCCGACGCGCGAAGCGAGAATGATTGTGCCATCTGAGCCACCGAGGACACAAAGGATTATGTGACTGCAGGGAATCATCTCTGGCACGCCTCCCGCGAGACCCACATTCCCAACTTATTGTCCCGCACTATATTCATAGTGCCCCTGCTCATTATACTCATTACTCACGGCTTTTTGCAGATTCCCATAAGATTTCGGGCACTGTTTGTGCATCCGTGCAGAAGAAGATTGCCAGTGAGCCTTAACTACATTGACTATCTTCTTCTGTGCGGATGCACAATCGGTGCCTGAACTCTTACGGGAATCGGCTAAAAGCCGCGAGTAATGAGTATAATGGGCAGGGTCACTATGAATATAGTGCGGGAAAATGTTGGGAATTTGGGTCTCACGGGAGGGAGTGCCAAAGGTAAGTCGCTGCAGTCGCAATATCCTCTTTGTCCTCGGTGTCTCAGCCATGTAAGCAGAAGGTCCCGGATTAGAGTCCCGGTTGGGGCACACATTTTCAGCTGTCCCCGTTGACTTATAACAACGGCTGTATGTAACTATGGGTATTGATTGTAATTTCATTGTAACGTGCTGCATGGTCACCGGACATGTCCAAAAGAACAGATACCATCTTATATATAAGGAGGAATGTAGATCATCATAAACATCATTTCCGCCTTATTTATTGCTCATGAAAACCACACATTGCATGTTGTACCACCATACTGCGAGACAAGTTCATCAAGGCACTGTTGGTCCAGATTGTCCCACTCCTCAACGGCGATTCGGCGTAGATCCCTCAGAGTGGTTGGTGGGTCACGTCGTCCATAAACAGCCCTTTTCAATCTATACCAGGCATGTTCGATAGGGTTCATGCTGGCCACTCTAGTCGAGCGATGTCGTTATCCTGAAGGAAGTCATTCACAAGATGTGCACGATGGGGACGCGAATTGTCTCTCATGAAAACGAATGCCTCGCCAATATGCTGCCGATATGGTTGTATTATCGGTCGGAGGATGACAATCAGGTATCCTATAGCTGTTGCGACGCTTTCCATGACCACCAGCGGCCTACGTCAGCCCCACATAATGCCACCCCAAAACAGCAGGGAAACTCCAGCTTGCTGAACTCGCTGGACAGTGTGCCTAAGGTGTGCAGCCTGATGGGGTTGCCTCCAAACACGTCTGCAACGTTTTTCTGGTTGAAGGCGTATGCGACACTCATCGGTGAAGAGAACTTGATGCCAATCCTGAGAATGTTGTTGGGCCGATCTGTACCGCGCTGCATGGTGTCGTGGTTGCAAACATGGACCTCGCCATGGACATCGGGAATGAAGTTGCGCATCAAGCAGCCTATTGCGCACAGTTTGAATCGTAACACGACGTCCTGTGGCAGCGCGAATAGCATTATTCAACACGGTTGCGCTGCTGCCAGGGTTCCTCCGAGCCATAATCCGTATATAGCGGTCATCCAGTGCGGTAGTAGCTCTTGGGTGTATTCAACGAGGCATGCCATCGACAGTTCCTGCCTCTCTGTATCTCCTCCATGTCTGAACAACATCGCTTTGGTTCACTCCGAGAGGCCTGGACACTTCCCTTGTTGAGAGCCCTTCTGGCTCAAAGTAACAATGCGGCCGCGTTCGAACCACGATATTGACCGTCTAGGCATGGTTTAACTACGGACATCACGAGCCATGTACCTCCTTCCTGGTGGAATGACTGGAACTGATCACCGTCGGACGCCCTCCATCTATTAAGCGCTGCTCTTGCATGGGTGCTTATATCTTTTGGCGGGTTCATTTTTGGGACACAATCTAGAATCGGCATAGAGGTGATGACACTTTCTACAGGACCTGATCATCATTTTGCAGGACAATGCTCTAACACTTACAGTGCGAGCTCTTAGTGATTTGTTCGACTGCTGGGGCTGGTAAGTGCTGTACCACTGACATAAGGCCTCGTAAGTTCAACTAGATTTCTAAAGTGAAGGAAACACTTCACGGCATTCGCTTTAGAAGTGCTACAAATCCATCAGGCAACAGACCGCGCCACTCGAACTGTTACCCCAACTGGCACTGCTAAGAGTATCCTACGACCTCCACACCGCTGGCAACGTGTTATACACAATGCTGGTGACTACTTTGAAGGTCAGTAAAACTTTGAAACACGTATCTATTTTGGATGAGCTGTAAATAAATAGTTCCCACTGTTAAAGATCCAACCCTCGCATATTATTTCTGCAATTTATTTGAAGTATATACTCGTTCACTCGAAGTGCCCTGTACATATTCAAAGTATACATGTTGTGGCGAATAAACACGAAAATTTGGCCGAGCGGTTCTAGACGTTTCAGTCTGGAACCGCACGATCACTACGGTCGCAGGTTCCAATCCTGCTTCGGGCATGGATGTGTGTAGTGCTAAGTTCTAGGTGACTGACTACCTCAGCGTTTAAGTCCTATAGTGCTCAGAGCCTTTTGAACACGGAAATGTATGCTGTACTTGACGAACGATTTTTAGCTGGGGGGATAGCAGGGAGTGTTGAAGAGCCGTTTTCTGGAAGGGGCGATGAGCCGGCCCCTGATACAATCCGCCCGACAGATTTAAGACAAAGGTCGGTGTACCAGCCAGTCTAGATGTGGTTTCCCGGCTGTTTTCTTCATCCAACAGGGCGAAACCGGCTTGGGACCAGGTTCCGCCTCAAATGGACGAACCATAAAACTTTCGCTAACATTCACGTGCATAAAACTAGACGCAGGCAGTTGGTGTGGTCATACTGTTGTTGGGGAGGGGGGGGGGGGGGTGGGAGGAACAGGATGGCGACAGGAAAGGCATCTCACCGCCTCAAAAAAAAAAAACAACTACAGTTCGTCAATAAGCGTTACAGTTGTACGGGACAAAAGTAAAAGAAGTAAAGAAATAAGAGTTTAAGGGATATTACCTCCTAGCAAAAACTGTATTACAATTTGCAGCAAATAGCAATATGTTGTCCGTACTTAACATGTCAGCCTTGATAACTAACACTTATATACTGGGACAGAACGATGGTGTAAATATAGCGCTACCTTAACTACTTCAGTGTGAGCAGCGGTTCTTCGTTACTATTATTAACGGTACTCAGCTTTCCACCCAAGACATCTCTCTAATCTATGCCCACTCTTACAACAATATTATTTAAATGCAATCACTATCGTTCGCCGTAGCATTACAGGTTCCCTGTGACTTAGATTCCTACGTATATTACTAATGTACTATCCTGAAGTGATTGAAAATGAAATAAAGAAAAGTTTAATATTCCTATGAAAACGAATAGAGTCTTCTTACGTTAGATGATTTTGTGAAAATCTGAAGTTTATCTCTGTGATATCGACGATGAATTTCCGTTCGCGTGGTGCTCAGCGTCTGTGTGAGCTCAGTGTGGAAACTGCGGAATTTGTGTATATGGTTAAATTTCTGCAGTGCCTGCTTCTGGGTGGTTACACTGTTACAATCTCCAGTTGCACTAAGGAAGATATAATGGGTGCCCATAATTAAACTGCCAGTTTCAAAATACTGTAGAAAGAGAACCGCTGCTAAGAATGTCAAATTTTAATAGCCTACTATTGACACAGGGGGAAACGTCAAGGGACAAATAAATGTAACGAAAGTTTTATCAATGAGTCACGTCTTAATGAAAATTTGGTCGCCTACAAATGACAGATGAAAAGCAATACTATGGCTGTTGTTTGTAACAGCTGTCTACAGTTCTGGCGTTATTACTTATGTAAGTCCATCCACCATATCCGCTTGGTTAGCCAAGAGCGCTAATGCGCTGCTTCGTACACTCGGGTAGGTGCGCCGGCCTTGGATCGAATCTGCCTGGCGGATTAACTATGAGGGCCGGTGTGCCGGCCAGCCTGGATTTGGTTTTTTGGCGGTTTTCCACATCCCACTTGGTGAATACCGTGCTGGTGCCCACGTCCCGCCTCAGTTACACGACTTGCAGACATTTGAAAACGTTCGCACTATTTCATGGATTACACTAGGCGCAGACAGCTGGGGTACATCAATTTCCATCCTGGGGGGTGAAGGGTGCACGGTGGTGACAAGAAGGGCATCCGGCCACGCTCTGACACTAACATTGCCTAACTTGGCCGACCCCACATTGAAGTGGTACAGAGGCCCTAAGGAAATGACGAAGTCCTTCCACCATGAAAGGTCGTACACCATCGGATGGTGAAAGGCGGTTTTTCATTGTCTTGATGCCAAAAGGTACATAAAAAGGTAACTAACACCAGTTTTCGGTTGTCCTAGAGCCAAGCAAAATCGTATTTAATTTTCCTAGGGTGAAATCGGTTCCCATTTATGGCGAAACTGGCGCTAGACATGCTGACGACCATTTTGTGCCACAAGTTGAAATAGAGAAACAGCATGTTCCATAAGTGATCGAAGTATCTCAGGGGTCACGTTCAGAATGCGTTGCTCACTGTGTGACTTCAGTTCAACTATGTTCGTAACTGAAGCACTGAACACACCTTCCAGGTAGCCACACGGCCAGAACTAACACTGATCAAGATCAAATTATCTGGATGACCAAGCGGTAGTCAAATGACGATTGATAATTCCAGCACTTCCGCAATGCGTCCGCGTCAGGCGCTCGACTAGCTGTGCAATGTGCAGAATAGCGCCATGTTGCCTAAAAATGACCCTACCCACACATACATGCTGTTCAAAGGGTGGAATGATGGTGGTGTGCAAAAACATCTCACAGCGTTTAACAGTGACAGGTAACAGGAGCTGCATGACTCATCTCCTCAAAAAAAAAAAAACTGCCCTACGATAAACGATGCCGTCAACCCCAACTGACAGTCACCTTTGGAGAATAAAGTGATGCCAGTTGATGTGCAAACTCATTTTCCGTCACCCATTTTCTGCAATTCTGCTCACTGTCAATTCCTTGGAGATGGAAATGGGTTTTGTCGGTCAACACAATGTCCCATGACCAGTCACTGTCCTCTTCCTTGCGAGCGGGAAATTTCGGAGCGGCCGCTTATCTTGCTGGCAGGTCAGAAGGAAGAGGCTCCTAAACATATGTGACGGTGTGGGGACAACAATGTAGGTTCTTTCCTGGGATTTCATGCGCAGTCCTTGCTGGCATATCGAACATCCGGGTATTTCTCCTCGCACTCCATGTTGCACACAACAGCTCGAAACCTCCTTTCTACTTTCTCAGTACCATCCGTTAATCCTGTCTAGTAAGCCACGCAGCTGTACTCCAAGAGGAGATGTGAAAGCGTACTGACCAGCCTTTCTAATAGAGTGAAGAGATAGATTGCCAGTAAAACTCAGTCAGATGTTCTCCTTTTACCACACAATTTTCTATGTCAGGATCGAATGACACTTATTTGCTGTCGTAACACTCATTAAGCTGGAGCTACAAAATGTAAATTTGTGTCTTTTATCGTGTAAGTAAAATTTAACGGATTGTTATAGAAGTTCTTAGGAGGAATATGCATTTTGTTGTTCAGAGTCAACTGTTACTTTAAGCATCATGCAGATCGTCTATGTTGTGTAAATGGGGGGCAGGGGGTGGGGGTAGGGGCAGGGAAGACGTGTGCTCCACCTCTCTGGGCACTGTGTCAAATTTGGTCGGTCTGTGATCGAATTGTAACTGTTTTTCAAGACTGAAAGTTGCTACAGAAGTGTCGCTGGGAAGCCCTTACACATCCTAAAACAACTTACAATCAGCCCCCTCTCTTCCCCTGCGATTCCCATATTTCTGAGAGAAATGTTCGTGGACGTCGGTTTGATTCGGAAGAGAAGGTGCTCTCTTGGTTACAGTCATGGTTGCGTAGGCAACCGCAGTTTTTCACGAAGGCATTCACCGGCTTCTCTTGCTGTAGGATAAATGTATTAACAGATGCGGCGATTACATTTGAAATAATAAATAATATACTTACTTCTTTCCATGTGTCTCGTTTTCATTTGACTACCCATTATAGGATAAAAAAAGCACAGTACCTAAAACGTTTCCCAGTGAAACCCCAAATATAACTTCAGTTTCTCTATACGACTTCTCGTCAATTAATGCAGACTGTGAGCTCTCTGACAGGAAATCACGAATCCAGTGACACAGAAAACGATACTTCCCATGTACGCAATTTCATTAGAAACCGCATTGAGTAACCGTGTCTAAAACTCTACGAAAATCTACAAATAAGGAAGCACCTGTTAATCACCTTCAGGCTGCACATATTGTTTCCTGCTTTACAAGCAGCTTGGATGAAAAGATTGCTGGAAATCTATTAAATTGCAATGAACTTTAGATCAGCTGTTCACAGCACTCATCACTTCGTGCGAAAAAACATACACTTGTGGTTCACAGCGACAATGCTTTCTTAATCCATACTGATAATGTGTCAGTATTCCACCTCTTGCGAGGTATTTTTTGACACTGAAATATAGTATATTTTCCAAAATTCCGTTACAACTCGATGCCTGTGGGTCAATCGATTAATTCCATTAGGTGGATGCATCCGTTCTAGTGTTTTGTTTTGCATGTTGGCATTCCAGTTGCTATGGGTTTGGTTACGGACTGTAATTTTTTATTTACAGCTCACCGTTTCAGTGTGAGTTTATATATTGAGATTTTGTCAGTAGCAGATAGCAAGTGGAGCTGAGGATGCTAAAAATTGGAGCGATTTGCATCATGTGTGGTGATAATGTCATTGCACAAAGCTACGCAAAAAAAGTTTTCTCTTTTTAAGGAGGAGTGTTAGGTATTAGTGACCCCGCATGTTCAAGAAGACATTCGGAATTTCATGAAGATCGTTTAGACACATTAATCCACAATCATCCACGCCAGTGTCTCGAGAAATGCTATCATTGCACCATTGTGCGACATTTGCAAGCAATGGGGAAGGTTAGAAAACCATTTGTATGGGTAGTGCACGTTCTACGCCAAAATCTAAGAACCAGTGGATAGCCATATTGCATCTCTGCTCGTCACCAGTTGGCAGGTAAACAACACCGACGCTTCGTATTCTGTACCATTGCTGGTTGCGAGAAATGATGTCCTAATGCTAATGTAATAAAGAAATAGTTAAGCCCGAACAGAGCAGCAACTTCTCGTACTGAGACCTGCGCGCATCCAGAAGAGATACCTTTACGCATCTGGTGGAACAGCAAAGGTATAGTTTACTACTAATTGCTTTCCCGAGGTGTAACCATCACTGCTGACATTTATTGTCAACAACTGAGACGTCTTGCAGACGCAGTCCCAGAAGAACAACCAGGAAGACGGCGTGAAGTGATACTACTCCATGATATCGACAGATGGTATTATACAAGAGTTGGGTTTCGAGGTCATTTCGCACTTTATTGGCTGCTAACTAAGGAACGGGAATTGATCGTCTCTTCTCCAAGTCGATAAATGTTTTAATGCGTCTGGTGATTACTGTTGAGTAGAGCCATGCCATGGTCCCATTGTGACAGATGTTCGGTTTTTATTTTACTGCCCCTTATATGTCTATTTGATTACACTACTAAGATATGTTGGGGCCAGACAGGAAATATTGGTGTATTTACTTCGATGTTGGATTATTTTGAATGATCCATTACCAATGTAATGTTCAGGGTCAGTCATTTGAGAACATCATGACGGACATCTGGCCTTTACGATGTCGAATATGGATGAACTCAAGCAACGGGTAATGCCAGGTCTGTGACACAGTGAGGCCAGATGATGCCTTTAGGCGTTAAGCATTTTGTCTACAAAGCAAAGTCGGCCATGTTCATTAATCGGGAACAGCTGAGGTGACGGTATGTGACATCGGCTGTGCTGGTCTCAGGTGGATAGGGTGGCTTTGCAGCCGTAGGCTGTGTCAGCACCACACATTTTGGAGTAACAGCTAGCAGTGATGTCAGCTGAGCGGGAGTCGATGAGACTCAAGAGAAACCCAGGGTGTCTGGACATGACAGAGTGCTGGGCGCTGGCTTGTGCTGAGTGACTTCACCAGAATGGACTAAAGCCGATGCATAGGGGCATCAGGCCTCTGCATCTATTTCCTGGTGCTGATGAGAGAGGCAGCCGTTTGGTTCTGGAACTGCATTGGTGCTGAGGCTCGATTGCTAGTCACGGCTGAAGTTTATATGCAGGATGGCGCAATTGGTGGACGTATAACAGGGCCATTGCGACATTAAGGCGCTCAAGGTCTTATGTCGGTAGTCGAGATGCATGTCCCGTCTGGTGAAAGTGACCAATGGGTATGCTGGAGGCCCAGGTGTAGCTGTCCACGTGTATTGTTGCAGGAAACGCTCACTTGCTGCCACATCCACCTCAAAAGTGCTGCCCAGGTATGTTTGTGAAGCAGATCATCCCCTCTTAAGGTAGCCTACAAATAGTAGGTCGCTGAGGTAACAGTACTCTAATGCATGTCACTGGCTGGCAGCCCACTTGTATCCATCTCGAGCCAATGCCAAAACAATTCCTCCTTCCTGGGGTTGTTTCGAGACTGCAGATTCCATTCTTCCGCTGAACATCTGACCTTAGTATAATCATAGGATTATATTGCACATGTGTATACAAGAGTTAAGAACGAAACTAACTTTCACCTCATCTGTGACCACCAGGTAGCGCAACTCCGTGAAACATAGACTATGCACAGAAAGAACTGATACAGTGTAGTAGAGAAGGCAATTTAAAGAAATATGCAGTGAGACGGACAGATATTACACTATATTTCAGAGACAATAGCTACACAGAATTTAGCGCACTTTATAGTTGCCCCCTGAACATTAAAAAGGCACGAAATGGGTCTTAATAGGAAGTGTGATCGCCAAGAATGCATGCTCTGCAACGTGCTCCAGCTAGTTAATACACTCCTGGAAGTGGAAAAAGGAACACATTGACACCGATGTGTCAGACCCACCATACTTGCTCCGGACACTGCGAGAGGGTTGTACAAGCAATGATCACACGCACGGCACAGCGGACACACCAGGAACCGCGGTGTTGGCCGTCGAATGGCGCTAGCTGCGCAGCATTTGTGCACCGCCGACGTCAGTGTCAGCCAGTTTGCCGTGGCATACGGAGCTCCATCGCAGTCATTAACACTGGTAGCATGCCGCGACAGCGTGGACGTGATCCGTATGTGCAGTTGACGGACTTTGAGCGAGGGCGTATCATGGGCACGCGGGAGGCCGGGTTGGACTTACCGCCGATTTGCTCAACACGTGGGGCGTGAGGTCTCCACAGTACATCGATGTTGTCGCCAGTGGTCGGCGGAAGGTGCACGTGCCCGTCGACCTGGGACCGCACCGCAGCGACGCATGGATGCACGCCAAGACCGTAGGATCCTACGCAGTGCCGTAGGGGACCGCACCGCCACTTCCCAGCAAATTAGGGACACTGTTGCTCCTGGGGTATCGGCGAGGACCATTCGCAACCGTCTCCATGAAGCTGGGCTACGGTCCCGCACATCGTTAGGCCGTCTTCCGCTCACGCCCCAACATCGTGCAGCCCGCCTCCAGTGGTGTCGCGACAGGCGTGAATGGAGGGACGAATGGAGACGTGTCGTCTTCAGCGATGAGAGTCGCTTCTGCCTTGGTGCCAATGATGGTCGTATGCGTGTTTGGCGCCGTGTAGGTGAGCGCCACAATCAGCACTGCAATACGACCGAGGCACACAGGGCCAACACCCGGTATCATGGTGTGGGGAGCGATCTCCTACACTGGCCGTACACCTCTGGTGATCGTCGAGGGGTTACTGAATAGTGCACGGTACATCCAAACCGTCATCGAACCCATCGTTCTACCATTCCTAGACCGGCAAGGGAACTTGCTGTTCCAACAGGACAATGCACGTCCGCATGTATCCTGAGCCGCCCAATGTGCTCTAGAAGGTGTAAGTCAACTACCCTGGCCAGCAAGATCTCCGGATCTGTCCCCCATTGAGCATGTTTGGGACTGGATGAAGCGTCGTCCCACGCGGTCTGCACGTCCAGCACGAACGCTGGTCCAACTGAGGCGCCAGGTGGGTATGGCATGGCAAGCCGTTCCACAGGACTACATCCAGCATCTCTACGATCGTCTCCATGGGAGAGTAGCAGCCTGCATTGCTTCGAAAGGTGGATATACACTGTACTAGTGCCGACATTGTGCATGCTCTGTTGCCTGTGTCTATGTGCCTGTGGTTCTGTCAGTGTGATCATGTGATGTATCTGACCCCAGGAATGTGTCAATAAAGTTTCCCCTTCCTGGGACAATGAATTCACGGTGTTCTTATTTCAATTTCCAGGAGTATTCGTTGGTACGGAGTTGTAGTGATAGCGCAGTCCAGTCCCCCAACTGCGCTGTTGACAAGTGGGGTACAGTCGTTTGTGCAAGTGGAACGTTGTAACACATCTACCCAACGCATTCTACAACGGCTCACTGGCATTTAAGTCGGAGGAACAAGCAACCCAATGGATTCACCATATATTCTCTCGTTCCAAGATTTCCTCCATCTGTACTGTTAGATGCAGTTTGTCATGCCGTCCATAAATCAAATTCCGCGTGGAGAGAAACGCATGTGGAAAGAGCATAGTATCTCAGTAACGTTGAAAAATAAGGGTACGCTTTCCAAAGAACTGAAAATCAGCGTTACACTGCAACGTTATGCCTCCCCACATCATGACATCTTGCTGATCTTAACAATGATATTCGACAACATTCTTGGGTGCATACGTATTCCCACCTCTCGCCATACCACGGTACATCCAGAGTTACTACTCAGACTGAACCTGCTCTCATCCAAGGAGAACACCTACCCCAGTTCTCGTTGGTCCAGTCCTTATGCTCTTGGCACTATCACAAACATTGCCGTGGATGTGTGGGTGTCGATAGAACGAAACACATTGGTCATCGGGCAAACAGACGACCCTCACGTAGTTTTAGTGTCAGCGTGGAGCGTGAGATTGCATAACTTGTAATCCTTTTAAATGTAGTTGCGATTGCATCTATTATTTGACATGGGCATTGCTTACTTGTCGCACAATACAGTAGACATCTGTTGCTGTATATGGCCCTGAGCAACCACCTCTCCTCCTTTTGGGAGCAGGGACTGTGGTCCAGAACGCTTCACATGTTAGTGAAACAATGCTGTGAACAATACCAGATTCCTTGGCTACACTCATCAAACTTCGTCCTTCTTCCGGTTTCTTAATAATTCTTATTTATGTGAAGCGATTTAGATGTAGTTTCCAGGCCACATTGTGGAGGAGGTGACCACGGAGCACCATAATTACTGACTGAGACACACACACACACACACACACACACACACACACACACACACACACACTGAGGTTTCCCCTCCTTGAACTGCCTCGTATTATTCACATTTGGCGCTACAGCCACGCTAACCTTACACCATGTGACGTCCAGTTGTTTCTGTACAACTGAGAGGCCTGTGGCAACATGACCCCGCATTTTCATTCGTTTCTACAAAGTTGTTAATATGTTATGTTACTTTATTTATCTCGTCCTCAAATTCTTCACATCAGTGAACTTACATTTTATTTACCCTTATCTATTACAGAAACGTTGTGGTTGTACTCTTCTTGTTAACTATCACTGTTCTCTATTAAATGACTTTTGGTGAACCACACTCACTTCCCACGTGCTAGGAAAACCGTTGCGTTGGCACGTAATCGATCGGGAGATCAAGATGACGCTTAGTTCTTCTCCAATAGTGGATATAATTGATGCCACTGATGACCAGCGTTAAGGAAGTTCCTGAGCATGAGATCCCATAACCATGAACCGATTCTGGAACTCGTTTTGGTATTGTTGAATATGACGGAACATTTGTTTTGTACTAACATGTCCATTCTGTCTGTCATTAACTTTTCGATTGAATATATTATGGTGGTGTCTAGGGCGTCATTCAGAAATGCTATGTTTTTGCCAGTAATCCCCCAGAAATACTGCTGGGCCCTTACATCTTGTGCCTGTTCTCTAATGAAATAGTTCCATTTTGCATGTGCTAGTAACAGTTTCAAACACCATCATTGGTATTATCATAAGCTGCTCAAAATGACATCAACACCGGTCCTCCTCTGTCATAAATACACGATCCTTTCGGTTCAGTGCACGCAATAAAATTTCCTGTGAATTAATTCGTACAAATTTCGTGTAAATGAACATGTGCCAAAATCACTACACTTCAAAATCATTCAGCTACAACAGTCACTAATGATACACCATCTTCCAGCTGTGAGTTACATGCTCTTCCAAGATTCCATTTAAACGTATCGACTAAAAATATTCATACGAGTACCTATACTTAAATTATATTCACACTACAAAATAAACAAAAACAGTCTATTGTCACTCAAGTTCATTTAAATGTAAAACATACCACTAATTCACTATATTAACAAGACACAATCAGTTAAAAGAAACAACCCATATGATATCCCTCAGACCTCTGTTAACACACCGATGCCTCTTGTAGCCCTATCTGAAAGTAACATTGTCTAAAGCAGGAAAACTTCAATTACCATGTTCTCTTCTTTGTATTGTATTAATCCTGGTAAACATTTTGAAGAATCTTAAACTTATGTCTAAACACGACTGTGTGGGCAGGCAGATTATCAGGCTTATAAATACACTGAGGCTTTTGGCGCAATGGTCAATCAAAGCACTGGGTACAAGACGTGAAGCTCATGAGAGCTTCGGGAAAATTGCTTAGGACATAAATGGCACTACAAAAGCCGAAAATAACTTTTACCACTATTTATCTGTAGACGGTACTGCTTACATTTATTTAGACGAAATTTAGAAAAAACTGCTGCCATTAAATCTTAATAGAAATTAAACATAAATACAAAGGCCCCTTATCGGTACTATATACATTCGAAACGTTGAACACCTCAGTAAAGAAAATGTTTAACCTGAGGGATTTAAGATAATCAAACAACGTTACTAGGCGACCAAATATACAGAAAGAATCAGCTAAGCAAAAAGAGTAGAAACAAAGGACATACAAATCACAAAATAATTATTACGTACGCAGCCGTTTCTAGAATCAGTTGGCCACCTGTCTTACCAAAATTGGTACTCTTTTTCTCAGATGTATGAAGACTTTACAATACAAAATGAGTTGGTAAATGTCACAAAATCAACCAAGGCATACAGTGAGGCATCGTTTCGGATTTGCTTCTGAATTCAATAAACAAGGCTGATATGCCTTTTAACAGATACATATAAAAAAACTAAAATAACTTTTAATAGGTACAAAATCCTAATGAATAAAATAAGGTTGCAGTCACTGAACAGGTTATAAGTCAGAAGAGTAGTTTACTTGTAACCATAACATTAAGTACGTTGGACGCTATTGTAATAAAATACGGAACACCAGTGAATTAAAGAAAACTGGGGAGCGTTGGATAGTTAATATTGCAAACCAGTAATTAACAGTTAACTTTTCAAAACAGTTTGACAGAAAGCGCAGGCTTGCGTACAAAGAACCAAGCCACACTACTCAATAACGTGTTGAGAATATAACAACACTCAGGTTATAACCCACGCTCGACACAAATCTCGAATATGTGTCCAGAAAGTCAGCTAAACGAAAGCTGGTGGAGAATTACAAACAAGCATCTCCGCTCACCGGGTAAAGTCGGAGCAACGACCACAAAATCCACATACACCGAAAAGGAAACATGTTTCAATTGATCCTATATCTATTAACTACAAAATTAATGCCCATTACATAAGATCTCCCCATATAGTCCATGTAGGGCACGCAACGGTTTCACGAGCAGGCTCGCTTCATACAACGGCAGACTAGCTGTTGGTTAAACTCTAATGGTGACAGATACACCTCACAGGCCAAGTCGCCGCCATCGGCTACGTTCGACCCAACAAAGTGATCACATGTCCTAGGTAAACCCAGACCTCCAACTCTCCACACCGTTGAGGGCAAGTCATCTCACTTAGGTTGCCGAACATTCCACCACATAACAGTTAGGCGCTGCTCAGTCGCACTCTTGAGGGCAGGTATCCTCCGGTATCAAAGTAACGGGGAGTTCAAGCAGGATTTGGAGGAAATGGAAGTAGCAAGGTAGGAGAGGATTTCCCATCATCATGGATCCCAGTGGTGACCTTCAGATGGTCAGTGGTTTACTGGTGGAGAGAACCTGCGCCGGGATACTGACTAGGGACGTGATTTGGAGCACCTTTAATAGTTCCACAAACCAGAGCAACATCTCAGAAGTGACCTTCAAATGGTTCAAATGGCTCTGAGCTCTATGGGACTTAACATCTTAGGTCATCAGTCCCCTAGAACTTAGAACTACTTAAACCTAACTAACCTAAGGACATCACACACATCCATGCCTGAGGCAGGATTCGAACCTGCGACCGTAGCAGTCCCGTGGTTCCAGATTGCAGCGCTAGAACCGCACGACCACCGCGGCCAAGTGACCTTTGGCCCCCTCTTGTTTTGCTTCGCCAAATGTTCTTCAGGTAGACTCTGTCTCCCAGCTGCAGTGTGGTTGGACGCCTGCCATTGTTACACAGGGAGGTCACCCTCCAGTGTGCAACAATGATGTAATTTCTTGACATGTGTAATAATCGGGTCTACTGCCCGATGTTTGTGTCGCTCTGGCAGGCGCGGACCACGAACGGAACGCCCGACACAGGACAGGCCTCAGAGAGCTGCCACAGATTGGGCCCAAGTCGGGCGCGGACATCCGAGGGAACAACGGGGAAGAGACAACACATTACAAGCAGCGCCAGGCGGGCGCGGACGGAAAAGAGAACACCCAGCGCCCTCTGGGCATAAATACTGGACAAGATTCTCCAACACGGCAGTCTCATGTAGCACCTGAAGAAGGCAACGAGTTACGTGGCCGAAATATTGTGCCAGAGGGACACAAACCTCCGGCAGTAGACACGATTATTACACGTTTCAAGATCTCGCCGGGAAAGCATGAAGAGTTACATGTTGTTTCTTGTTGATTCCCATTTCTCCTTAATGATTGTAGGATTGTTACCTGCACTAATTAGGTTATTAATTGGCCACAGGTTGGAAAGCAGCAACTTAATAAGGAATGTGAACGTAAGTTTGCTGCGAACATCCTTTGAGTCACATAC
The DNA here is from genome assembly GCF_023897955.1 of Schistocerca gregaria. Classification (NCBI taxonomy): domain Eukaryota; kingdom Metazoa; phylum Arthropoda; class Insecta; order Orthoptera; family Acrididae; genus Schistocerca; species Schistocerca gregaria. Next base: position 167,570,358 of record NC_064926.1, on the reverse strand, counting down.
ATGGATATTTACAGGCAAAAGTAGGTCTCCCAATGGACTTACCAAATTTCAACTGTGGCTTCATGTGGTAAATGATGAACGCCGACTCAAGGTTGTAGTTCACAAATACCTTGCGCGAAGTTTGTGGATAGTAGGGGATGATGGTTACATGAGAAATGCTGCTTGTAAAACAGAACCTTTTAAATTCAGTGAACACAATATCTAGCCCATTCTCACCAATCAGAATTTAAAAGGTCCCACTGACACAGAAAATATGACTGAGATACTTAATACTTTACTGAATGTACCTGCTCTACTAGCCAAACAAAGTGGGAGAATGTGTTCACCACCACCAACAGTTACCAAGTACCTCACCTGATACAAAGTAGAGACCGATGTAACTGACGAACACCTTGTTCCTATGGTGCTCAGCAATATCAGACGTTCGCTTCACCACCTGCATATAGGCTTGGGTTCTGTTGTCAAGCACTTCTGGCACTTAACCATTAATTTATGATGTCAACTTTTAATGCAGGCCAAGTCAGGTGCTCTTCAAACCACATAAGGTCCTGTAAACCATTGATTTATGATGTCAACTTATAATGTAGGCCAAGTGATGTTCTCTTCAAACCACATAAGGTCTTGTCTACTAACAGGTGCCCTCCTCACAAGGAATGATGAAATGAATTAAACACTGGAGCGGTCAGCTTCAGGGGCAGCCACATCTTATATGTCCCATCATACTGTGTATGGAAGAAAGGCAATTTCTTGTCAAGTGAATACCTCCACCCTTCCATAGCCTGTTGCTTTGTTTTCCACAGTCGAGGATCAGGGTCCCGTTTTTCGGCTAACCCTCTGAACAGCCCTGGGAATCTATCCAGGTACTGTTATTACACAAACCACTGCTTCCTCACCTTGAGGAGATTCGCTGCGCCGGCTCATGTCGCCGAGAGGTTCTAGGCACTTCAGTCCGGAACCGCGCTGCTGCTAAGATCGCAGGTTCGAATCCTTCCTCGGGCGTGGATGTGTGTGATGTCCTCAGTTTAGTTAGGTTTAAGTAAGTAGTTCTATGTCTAGGGGACTGATGGCCTCAGATGTTAAGTCCCATAATGCTTAGAGCTACTTGTTGTTTTTTTGTTTTTTTTTTTTTTTTTTGTTCGCTGCCTCATCTTGAGGTGAAACAACCTGGTAAGGGCGTCAAACAAGCTGTTGTCCTTTCCAACTTTACCGTCAACGTTAAAACGGAAGACAGATATTGGCCAAGTCCACTGGGCTGTTCTCGTCATCTTACCCAATATGGACAGCACGCACGTTAAGGTCTACTACTTGTGGGTCTCGAAGTCGAATGGTTTATGTTCAAAATAAAACTAGAATCTTTCCAGTCGAAATAACATGGCTAGAGCTTCTAGTTCTTATGTCAAGTAG